>NW_022992339.1:1014342-1089458 GCF_902827175.1 Gymnodraco acuticeps | reverse complement strand
TACATGAATGAGCCATTCTGTAGGTAGCCAGATGCAGCGTAGCCGGGAGCGGGTGCGGGCCACCAGCTACCTGCTTAATGGAAAGAGTAGAGCGTTGCTGCTACTCGCCGAACAGAAAGAGTGATGTAATTACACCCACGTTACCGGCAGAGGGAGCGGGAGCGAGAGCATTGCCTTCACCTGGCTGGATTAATAAACACGGCAGTTCAGCGTCTACCAGGAGCGGGGGCGAGAACACTGCCGGCTGAGTTAGAGATGAATGCCAGATGCAGCATAACCGGGAGCGGGTGCGGGAACACAGCCTTCACCATGCTACCTGCTTAACTGAAAAACAGGGCAGTTCCGCGTCTACCAGGAGCAGGGGCGAGAACACTACCTTCACTGGTTGAGTTAGAGACGAATGCCAGATGCAGCGTAACCGGGAGCGGGTGCGGGAACACAGCCTTCACCAGCTACCTGCTTAACGGAGAAACAAGTCAGTTCCGCGTCTACCAGGAGCGGGGGCGAGAACACTGCCTTCACTGGTTGAGTTAGAGACGAATGCCAGATGCAGCGTAACCGGGAGCGGGTGCGGGAACACAGCCTTCACCGGCTACCTGCTTAACGGAAAAACGAGGCAGTTTGTCGTCTACCAGGAGCAGGGGCGAGAACTGCCTTCACTGGTTGAGTTAGAGATGACTGCCAGATGCAGCGTAACTGGGGTATAATTCCCAGCCTGACTTATGGCGCGTTTCCACTGCAGGCCTCGCTCGGTTTGGTTAGGCCTTATTAGGTCCGGCTCACTTTAATGCTGCGCTTCCATTACAGTTTAGGAACTGGGGTAGTTACTATAGTAACGCAGTGTAGGCGGAGCCGTGACGTCATCTTCAATGAGCGCCCCAGAAAAACAACACAGCCGTTAGCTCTTAGCACTCAGAGCTCACAGCTCTTCATATCTGTTCAGAAACTAGACAAAAGTTAAACAAGTACAAACTACAGACTGTCTGTGTCATGGCAAATACAGTCGCTGGTTTTTTTATGTCTGTATAGGCCGTTGTTGTGAGTGTGGACGGTGGACGTTAGCTTAGCCATGCTCCATTTAGAAAACACGCATTTCAAAAAGGTTTTTCCCCTGCCGTCTGTCTGCAGACTTGTCAAAGCATTGATTCATGGTTTTTACTAACCGGTATCAGTATGTTGTTACTTCGGCATCATTTTGAAACGTGTTACAATTAAATCACGGTCAAATATGTTCATCTTGTTGTAGTTGTAGACCCCTTGCCAGCGATTCTCTCTCTAGTTAGCATACTCAGCCCGACTCAGCCTGGTTGATCCTGGCCCTAGAACCACGTTTTTATGGGGCCAGAAAAACTGTGAATTAGGACCCGCTAGCCGGTACTAGGCCAAGTGGAAACGCAACCAAAAACGGGCCCCGCACGGCTTGGCACGCTTAAAGCGAGCTACCCGCTGCAGTGTAAAGCGCCATTATTGTTCCAGTCTGGCCCTATGAAAAAACAGAGTACTATCTGTATGCTCTATTTGACTTCGACAGCAAGCTGCATTAAAAGACTTAACAATAGTGATTGAGACCAAGGAACATCTTGAATCATGAAATAAATCAAAAGTAGGGTCATTTTCTCAAAACTCCTTTCTGCAGAGGACTCACCCCCTGCTGGGCTGTTGGAGATAATGCTACGTTTTAGGCAGCACTATCTTTCAGACGTTGCTACATTCACCATGCACAAAGTCTACAGAAGAAGAATGGACGTTCTCTGGGCACTGTCTGAGGCGACCATTTTCTAAGGCGGGGAGCTGGCATAGAGAAACTACACCCCACCATGCTGGCAACGGCCCCCAGCAACTCTGGCTTTTAATGTTGCAATGTAAATCTCTAACATGGAGGGTTTACCCTTTCTCTCCCTACACAGTGCTCACTGTTCTTTCTTCTCGTGCCAAGCCCATCACGAGTGGGAAGAGAGGGGAGACTGGAGAGCTTTTGCATCACCCCCTCCTGGAGCGAGAGTGGGCGACATCAGCCTCGCTAACAGAGGGAAGAGAAGGGGTTGGGGAGATAAAGTGTGAGACGCAGGGAGGAGGCGTGTGTCTCCTTTTGATGTGCCATGGTGTTTGATGCCAGGTTGATATATCCGCTACTGAACTGGCAGTGTGCTCTCCACCCTGCTCTCCCACTCACCGCCCCCCTCACTGCTCCACCACAACTCTCCCAACAACTGCCCCCTAAAGTCTGTCACGGACTCCCGTTGTCAAGCGCTGTCACAAATTAGCGGGGATGAGCTTCAGAGCGTCTCCTGCAGCCGTAATGAGCTTCACACACTCTGAGAGGGTGAAGTTGAAGTTCAGTGTGTGTGAGCAGCACCTTCACACTGAGGAGAGTGATGGGAGCTACCCAGATATCTGCCATGGGTGCAGAGCATGATGGGCATTTATTAAGGCTTCATTAACACGGGGAGATACTGCTGCTCGTGCTGTTTCAAAACAACATAGTTATTGCTGTACCTGCGTTACACAAGTGTGAAAAGATGGATTCTGTCTCCAAGGACAACCTGGCTGAACTGGTGGTTATTTTACCAGATGCAGACAGCATGAATGGCACTATTTATTTTGAATACAATTCTAAGTATGTCAAGTATGATAGGCGGGGTACAAATGATTAACAGACATGTACAAATAATAATAGGCCTTCAGCTCTAACATGCTGAGCACCAGTATGATCTATTGGTATCTAAAGCAAAGACATTAAAGCTTTTAGCAGCACTGACGTGTACGTGTGCTTCTCAGGCTTTTAACGGTTCTTATTATACTTCAAACCAAGTTCCAACAGCGTCTAAAACCTCCATACAGTGACTAAACAAGTGTACTATAATGAAAGCAGAGTTTGATTACTCTCTAAAGGTCTCTCATTCTCCAAACTTTCTACATTCTACTATTTTAGTATGATTAAGTACAACACAGAATGCCCCCAGGGAAAGTCTGTCAGATAGTTATCACGGGTTTGATGAATCATTGTGTCGAGAGCAGGGAGAGTCAACAGAGATCAGGGAGGCAGAGATCTGAAGCAAGGCCTATTCAGTGTGGATATTTGAAAGGGAACACAGGGATTGCAGCCTTTGCAGACCATTTACATGCACCAAAACCTATAGTTGGGCCTCTTTAAAGGATTTGGTTATCCCATACTTTGTATATGGCATCATAAGGGGTGAAAAAACTACACCCCTGTTTGAGATTACAATCCGCTTTTCTGAACATTGATGAAATTGCCAGTAAGGATCCCATCTTAGCTTTGAGTTCAGCTCCTGCTTTTGATCAGCATGGTTGTTGAGAAATGGTTTGCTAAAATCAGTCCTATAAAAGCTTTGCAGGGAAAATATAAACGTTGGAAAATCAATCCAGCATGGATTGAAATGGAAATGTCGTCTAACATAAGCCTGGTAACAGCTATCGGCATGGCCTGCCAAAGCCTTATGGGATCCATGTTGTGACGGCGCAGAGGGAAACAGGCCACTTGTTTGGGTGCAGCAGAGAGTCTGAAACATGTCTGTTGTTGTGCCAGATCTCTCCAAAGTGAAATCTGAAAAAGAGCTCCTGACAGATCCTGACGGCTTCATGTTTGCATTGATCAAAACAATGTCTGATGGATAAAGACGTGGATGCTGGGGATTCGCAGGGAGGAGGATTTCTTTATTGGAGACAGAAGTCTTCTGGGAAGATGGCACAACATCCACCAACTGAAAATACATGTACACTCTGTCAGCTGTACATGGTAACAGTCACATGAGCCGAGTGGAACCATAGTTTGGTTTTGATGGCCGACAACCTGTCTATACGGGATGCTATTTATTGATTGTGACACAATTCAAAAGCAAAGTACACCAATTGAATGTATTTATTCCCAATTTTAGTCTTGTTTTATTCAGTTTTGCGTTGGTATTGAGTGTCTTTTAATTAGGAATATTACATGTAAATTGAAATAACTTTCTTAATATATTATGTGCATGCCCTTTCTCATAGTTTTTTGTCTCTTATTCACTTTTGCTGTAACAATAGGCGCGTTCACACCGGAGTACCTTTACCCGTACTTTTCCCGTTTAGTTCCGATAGTGCCTGGAATTTTGCGTTCACACAAAAAGAGAGCTTAGTTCCGAGAACTTTTACCCCCATTTGTAGCGCCTGCTAGAGAGGTGGTACTATCCTGGGTGGTACTATCCTGGGGAGAAAAAAGTACCAATTTCGATTGGCTGGGCGAATTGCAAAACTCTGAAAGGTTTTGTGAAGTCGCCATTGTATTTGCTGGCATTAGCATTATTAGCATTAGCCCCGCGCACCAACGCAGAGAGAGAATAACTTATGGCAACACAAAAGAAAACATGGGAGCGGTGGAGATGAGGAGATGTCGGCGTTCTGGCGATTTACTCTGAAGGCTTCAGTAGAAGCTGCTGGGACTCCCAGCAGCTTCTACTGAAGCCAGTCCCTAACTCCGGGAACTTCCGGCCGGGGACTTCGGGTGGCAGTATACGCCGTGAAGTGGTTTGCGGCCTGCCAGTAAACCCAAAGCAGAAGAAGACGAAGTGACGTCAGCGGCTTCATTTGCGTAATCTTCCCTCAGGGAACTTATTCCGGTGTGAACGCGATCTGTACTTAGTTCCATGGAGGCACTAAGTGCTGGGCACTAAGTACGGCAGTACTTGGTGTGAAAGCGGCTATCTTACATTTCCCCTCTCTGGGACGCAGAAAGGGATTCTGATTCTGATTCTCATCAATCACGAAGCTATGTGTTACTCTGTTTATTACCTGGACATTGGTGGGTTTGTTTCATTTCTATTTTTGGTTTGTGAAGCACTTTATGTTACCTTTGTTGTGCTATATAAATAAAGTTTGAATTATTTAGCAAGATATAAAGAAATGTAAAAATAAATATGGAGGACAGTATTGAAGAGAGGAAGCAAAGATATAAACAGTAAAAGTCAAACAGAAATTAAAAAGCATTTAACTAACAGACAATATTTTCTTCTTATGATGTTCTTCAGTGGTAGCTCCTTTTCAGATATAAATAATATAGTCTGTGTGGGGGGGCACTACATCATGCTTGTCCCCTCAGGAACTTTTACCTACAGCACTGTTTTTACTTCGCTGGGGGCCGTCGTCACTGCCAATAGTTTCCCCCCATGTGTGACCTCAGCACTCAGCACGTTTCTACATAACTGTTATTCAAACCACGGGATAACGGGTTGATGTTATAAGAATCCCCCCCTGTGAGCTATGTGTGTCCATCACCTCCTCTAGACCCATAACAGAGAGACGGCAATCACTAGCCTCCTTCCTTTCTATACCCAGGAGAGAACGCAGCACCTGGGGGTGAATTCAGTAAAGGTATGAAGGGATAAACATGTGTGAGTAGGACAAAAAAAACATGGAATTCTCTTAGTAAAGACAAAGGATAAAATGCACCGCCAAGCAAATATTGTGCCTGTGTTTCTCTGCTATCGGCACATATTATCTATGAAACTGACACGTGGGATTCACAAAGGTCAATGCTGATATATATATATCTGTCATATGTATAGTATACAGTGTGGTCATACTGAATAATACAGATAAAGGAAGCATTATCCTCAAGCCCATCCATACTTTACCCATCTGATGCAAGAATAGGTCAAATTAGCCTGCACAACTTGATGGCCGTGTTTTGTTTTCATATCATGGCAGAATATAGTTTGTGAATGGGGCCTTGGGACGGTTGCATGTGATGTTCATTCATTGTGTTAGGAGCGGCCCGTTCCATTCTGTGTGAAGTGTCCCCTGAGCACCGGAGCTGCTGCTGACTCAGCACGGTTGTAATAACATGAATGGAACACCGGCTAGGCAAACAACAACTTTCTGAGTGGAATACAAACTTGACAGCGTGATGGTCCTCTGACATTAACCAGTCCCCCCATAGAAATGTGTGTCACCAAGTAACGCCTGTTTTCAATCGACACTCAAATTATGTCATGGGAAACATTTAATAGCTCGCAACTTAGACATGGTTTCAAGAAAAACTGATTATAATATGAGAAATATGTAAAAGGTCCGATGACTAACTGATACAAAACCTAAAACCTGCTCGACTTACAATGAACAAAAATATAAACGCAACACTTTTGTTTTTGCTCCCATTTTTCATGAGATGAACTCAAGATCTAAAATCATTTTTCTATATACACAAACTAACCATTTCTCTCAAATATTGTTCACAAATCTGAAAAATCTGTGATAGTGAGCACTTCTCCTTTGCCGAGATAATCCATCCCACCTCACAGGTTGTGGCATAATCAAGATGCTGATTAGACAGCATGATATGCCCACAGGTGTGCCTTAGGCTGGCCACAATAAAAGGCCACTCTGAAAACGTTCAGTTTTTGCTTTTATTGGGGGGGTCTGGGGGGGGTCCGAAAACCAGTCAGTATCTGGATGTGACCACCATTTGCCTCACGCGTTGCAACACAATCTCCTTCGCATAGAGTTGATCAGCAGTGTTGATTGTGCCTGTGGAATGTTGGTCCCCTCCATCTTCACATGGCTGTGCCAAGTTGTGGATATTGGCAGGAACTGGAAACACGCGTTCGTATAACCCCGATCCAGAGCATCCCAAACATGCTCAAGGGGTGACATGTCCAGGGAGTATGCTGGCCATGCAAGAACTGGGATGTTTTCAGCCTCCAGGAATTGTGTACAGATCCTTGCTACCTGGGGCCGTGCATTATCATGCTGCAAACATGAGGTGATGGTCGTGGATGAATGGCACAACAATGGGCCTCAGGATCTCGTCACGGTATCTCTGTGCATTCACAATGCATCAATAAAATGCACCTGTGTTCGTTCGTCCATAACATACGCCTGCCCCTACCATAACCCCACCCCACCATGGGCCACTCGATTCACAACATTGACATCAGAAACCGCTCACCCACACGACGTCCACACACGCTGTCTGCCATCTGCCCTGGAACAGTGAAAACCGGGATTCATCCGTGAAGAGAACACCTCTCGCAAACGTGCCAGAGAGCCGCCATCGATGTGAGCATTTGCCCACTCAAGTCGGTACGACGACGAACCGGAGTCAGGTCGAGACCCCGATGAGGACGACGAGCATGCAGATGAGCTTCCCTGAGACGGTTCTGACATGTTTGTGCAGAAATTCTTTGGTTATGCAAAGCGATTGTTGCAGCAGCTGTCCGAGTGGCTGGTCTCAGACGATCTTGGGAGGTGAACATGCTGGATGTGGAGGTCCTTCCTGGGCTGGTGTGGTATACACGTGGTCTGCGGTTGTGAGGCCGGTTGGATGTACTGCCAAATTCTCTGAAACGCCTTTGGAGACGGGCTTATGGTAGAGAAATGAACATTCAATTCACGGGCAACAGCTCTGGTGGACATTCCTGCTGTCAGCATGCCAATTGCACGCTCCTCAAAACTTGCGACATCTTTGGCATTGTGCTGTGTGATAAAACTGAACATTTTAGAGTGGCTTTTTATTGTGGCCAGCCTAAGGCACACCTGTGCAATAATCATGCTGTCTAATCAGCATCTTGATATGCCACACCTGTGAGGGTGGGATGGATTATCTCGTCAAAGGAGAAGTGCTCACTATCACAGATTCTTTCAGATTTGAGAACAATATTTGAGAGAAAATGGTTATTTTGTGTATATAGAAAATGTTTTAGATCTTTGAGTTCATCTCATGAAAATGGGAGCAAAAACCAAAAGTGTTGCATTTATATTTGTGTTCAGTGTAGGTAATCCCTTTCTAGCTGTCAAACATATCATCATGTAGTGACTTGAAAAGTCACATAACAAGGAAACGACTGACATGATGACAGACTCGACCTCAGGCACATTTCAAGTCCCTGCAAAGAAGATCTTCATTCCAAGAGCAGCGTTTTATTACAAAAACAAAAACCCCGATTTGGGATATTCTCACAGGGCTTCAGCGGTTTGACTTAATTAAAACTTCTGCAACAGGCGGTACTTACTCATCGTCTTGGTGTTAGCTGCACTGGTTCATTAGTAAACTGCGTGTCAAAGTTTCTCGAGGCCGTAGTCGTCAGGTGATTTGAGGTTTGAAGGGCTGCGTCAATCCTCTTTCTTCTCCAGCTGAGGGAAACAAACACATAAAGCTGCTGTTTATACATAAAACATTTTTTAACTCAATGTTCAGGATTATTTTGTCGATAATTTGCACAAAACATAAACAAATTTAGATTTTACTTAATATGTTGGTTGAAAATTATGTTAACATTCTGTCTTTTAAGAAATAGAAAGCATTGTGTGTTCATTTGTTACATTGACTAAGTGTACACGTTTACTTCTCTTTGCTTTGTCCACTACTCTACTGCCACACCACAAGTAGTAAGTCTGTTGTAGTGGTAACAACAGACGTAAAATGGCCGCCACTCTGACCCTCCTGTTATGTTGATTTGAGAATGTCCGCTCTACTCTCATTCAAGTTTTTTAATTAAAGGGGACCTATCATGCAAAATGCACTTTTGTACGTCTTTTCAACATGAATATGTGTCCCCGGTGTGTCAGGGAACTCACCAAGTGTCAGAAACACAACCCTCTCTCTTTCCTTGATACCCAAATCTCTAAAAACGGGGCTGTGCAACGGATCTGATACAGACTGATCCAGATTTGAAATATCTCTGACGTCAGAAACAAGGTGCTCCGCCTATATGGCCAACTCTCCACCTATCAGGGGAATGAGAGGTTGCGTGGCATGGTAACAGCATGGTACAGCATGGTCACATGACGCTCGTGCCTCGCCCCCCTCCTTTGCTGGGGGGCGTGGTCAGCTGCAGCTCATTTGCCACAGAATCAGCCCTTACAAAAACAGGGCTGGAATAGAGCAAATAGAGCGAAATGAGGCATGGCTAAAATGCATGATCTGTTTGGTATTTTGAAAAAGAAACTTCACAGACATGTTTTATATAGGTATGGCCCTACAATATATGTTTCAAATATAGCATGATAGGTCCACTTTAAGCTTTCTTACTGGGCATGCTAACAATATTTCCGAACCTTAACGAAGACTACAACATGTTGAAGTTGTTCTCTACTCTTCTCATTTGTTTTGAAAACAACTCTCCAAAACCTCCTCTTTCAGAGTGTGGAGCAATCCAAACCATGACAGCCTGCTGAGCCTGGATATAAGCAGGGTGTGTACACACCACACTGCAGGTTATTTGTCATGCAATCCCCACACAGACACACACACACACACACACCACACACACACACACACACACACACACACACACACACACACACACACACACCACACACACACACACACATACACACACCACACACACACACACACACCACACCACACACACACACACCTTCCTACTGCCACAGATACTAGTGACCAACTGTTTCAGAAAATTGACTATGAACTTTTAATCATTTATATCTGTGAGAGGTTTTTTAACAGTTACATCTCAAGTAGGACCAATGATCTTGAGCAAAGAGATGAAACAGGATATGAGAAAGTATTAAGAGAGGGACAAGCCTGCTAGCTTTATACCATAAGCATTCAGAGATGATTTAAAGAGGCCCTATTCTGCTTTGAGGGGTGTTCCCTCTCCTGCAGTGTGTCATACAGGTTTTTGTGCATTTCAATGGTCTGCAGAGGCTACACTTCCTGTGTTCCCCCCACTGACTGAGACTCCATTGGGCTCCTTTGTTTACTTCCATAAATAATGACATCCACTATGTAACACTCAGTTTCTATTGGCTAGTAGAGCTCTTGACACATTGAACACTAAGGGGCGGGACATCTCTAAGCGGTTGACCAATTACAACAGAGTCAGCCAGCTAACCAATAAGAGCAGACTGGGCTCTGGTTTCAGACAGAGGGTGAAAAGAGGTGCTGCAGCACAGGCAGTATGAGCAAAATAAAGAGCTTTCTGAACATTAAAGCATGGAGACACTACATACTGATATACACCTGAACATCAGCAGGAGAGGACTCTTTAAAGTATAGACACTACATACTGATATACACCTGAACATCAGCAGGAGAGGACTTTTAAAGTAGAGACACTACATGCTGATATACACCTGAACATCAGCAGGAGAGAACTCTTTAAAGTAGAGACACTACATACTGATATACACCTGAACATCAACAGGAGAGGACTCTTTAAAGTAGAGACACTACATACTGATATACACCTGAATATCAGCAGGAGAGAACTCTTAAAGTAGAGACACTACATACTGATATACACCTGAACATCAGCAGGAGAGGACTCTTTAAAGTAGAGACACTACATACTGATATACACCTGAACATCAGCAGGAGAGGACTCTTTAAAGTAGAGACACTACATACTGATATACACCTGAACATCAGCAGGAGAGGACTCTTTAAAGTAGACACTACATACTGATATACACCTGAACATCAGCAGGAGAGGACTCTTTAAAGTAGAGACACTACATGCTGATATACACCTGAACATCAGCAGGAGAGGACTGTTTAAAGTAGAGACACTACATACTGATATACACCTGAACATCAACAGGAGAGGACTCTTTAAAGTAGAGACACTACATACTATACACCTGAATATCAGCAGGAGAGAACTCTTTAAAGTAGAGACACTACATACTGATATACACCTGAACATCAGCAGGAGAGGACTCTTTAAAGTAGAGACACTACATACTGATATACACCTGAACATCAGCAGGAGAGGACTCTTTAAAGTAGAGACATACATACTGATATACACCTGAACATCAGCTGGAGAGGACTCTTTAAAGTAGAGACACTACACACTGATATACACCTGAACATCAGCAGGGGAGGACTCTTTAAAGTAGAAACACTACACACTGATATACACCTGAACATCAGCAGGAGAGGACTCTTTAAAGTAGAGACACTACATACTGATATACACCTGAACATCAGCAGGAGAGGACTCTTTAAAGTAGAGACACTACATACTGATATACACCTGAACATCAGCATGGTAGGACTCTTTAAAGTAGAGACACTACATACTGATATACACCTGAACATCAGCAGGAGAGGACTCTTTAAAGTAGAGACACTACATACTGATATACACCTGAACATCAGCAGGAGAGGACTCTTTAAAGTAGAGACACTACATACTGATATACACCTGAACATCAGCAGGAGAGGACTCTTTAAAGTAGAGACACTACATACTGATATACACCTGAACATCAGCAGGAGAGGACTCTTTAAAGTAGAGACACTACATACTGATATACACCTGAACATCAGCAGGAGAGGACTCTTTAAAGTAGAGACACTACATGCTGATATACACCTGAACATCAGCAGGAGAGGACTCTTTAAACGTAGAGACACTACATACTGATATACACCTGAACATCAGCAGGAGAGGACTCTTTAAAGTAGAGACACTACATACTGATATACACCTGAACATCAGCAGGAGAGGACTCTTTAAAGTAGAGACACTACATACTGATATACACCTGAACATCAGCAGGAGAGGACTCTTTAAAGTAGAGACACTACATGCTGATATACACCTGAACATCAGCAGGAGAGGACTCTTTAAAGTAGAGACACTACATACTGATATACACCTGAACATCAGCAGGAGAGGACTCTTTAAAGTAGAGACACTACATACTGATATACACCTGAACATCAGCAGGAGAGAGGACTCTTTAAAGTAGAGACACTACATACTGATATACACCTGAACATCAGCAGGAGAGGACTCTTTAAAGTAGAGACACTACATACTGATATACACCTGAACATCAGCAGGAGAGGACTCTTTAAAGTAGAGACACTACATGCTGATATACACCTGAACATCAGCAGGAGAGGACTCTTTAAGTAGAGACACTACATACTGATATACACCTGAACATCAGCAGGAGAGGACTCTTTAAAGTAGAGACACTACATAGATATACACCTGAACATCAGCAGGAGAGGACTCTTTAAAGTAGAGACACTACATACTGATATACACCTGAACATCAGCAGGAGAGGACTCTTTAAAGTAGAGACACTACATGCTGATATACACCTGAACATCAGCAGGAGAGGACTCTTTAAAGTAGAGACACTACATACTGATATACACCTGAACATCAGCAGGAGAGGACTCTTTAAAGTAGAGACACTACATACTGATATACACCTGAACATCAGCAGGAGAGGACTCTTTAAAGTAGAGACACTACATACTGATATACACCTGAACATCAGCAGGAGAGGACTCTTTAAAGTAGAGACACTACGTACTGATATACACCTGAACATCAGCAGGAGAGGACTCTTTAAAGTAGAGACACTACATGCTGATATACACCTGAACATCAGCAGGAGAGGACTCTTTTAACGTAGAGACACTACATACTGATATACACCTGAACATCAGCAGGAGAGGACTCTTTAAAGTAGAGGACACTACATACTGATATACACCTGAACATCAGCAGGAGAGGACTCTTTAAAGTAGAGACACTACATACTGATATACACCTGAACATCAGCAGGGAGAGGACTCTTTAAAGTAGAGACACTACATGCTGATATACACCTGAACATCAGCAGGAGAGGACTCTTTAAGTAGAGACACTACATACTGATATACACCTGAACATCAGCAGGAGAGGACTCTTTAAAGTAGAGACACTACATACTGATATACCACCTGAACATCAGCAGGAGAGGACTCTTTAAAGTAGAGGACACTACATACTGATATACAACCTGAACATCAGCAGGAGAGGACTCTTTAAAGTAGAGACACTACATGCTGATATACACCTGAACATCAGCAGGAGAGGACTCTTTAAAGTAGAGACACTACATACTGATATACACCTGAACATCAGCAGGAGAGGACTCTTTAAAGTAGAGACACTACCACACTGATATACACCTGAACATCAGCAGGAGAGGACTCTTTAAAGTAGAGACACTACATACTGATATACACCTGAACATCAGCAGGAGAGGACTCTTTAAAGTAGAGGACACTACATACTGATATACACCTGAACATCAGCAGGAGAGGACTCTTTTAAAGTAGAGACACTACATACTGATATACACCTGAACATCAGCAGGAGAGGACTCTGTAACGTAGAGGACACTACATGCTGATATACACCTGAACATCAGCAGGAGAGGACTCTTTAAAGTAGAGACACTACATACTGATATACACCTGAACATCAGCAGGAGAGGACTCTTTAAAGTAGAGACACTACACACTGATATACACCTGAACATCAGCAGGAGAGGACTCTTTAAAGTAGAGACACTACATACTGATATACCCCTGAACATCAGCAGGAGAGGACTCTTTAAAGTAGAGACACTACATACTGATATACACCTGAACATCAGCATGATAGGACGCCTTTAGAAAAGATAAAATAAGGCTATATACTGCTTAACAGTACTGAATTTTCTGTTTTCAAATGAAGAAAAGTTGAATGTAAAAATTGTTAATGGGTGTGTGACTATAGTTTGTCACACAGTATTATTTTAAAACAATAACAAAGTACCCTGGCTCATATGCCCATAACAAATGTAGCATACAGTACATCAGCAGGCGTGGGACACACGGTCATATCTGCTGCAGCACCATGGGGATATTTCTGAGTGGAAATGAAGGCATGAGTGAAAAAACAACAGAATGGAGGAGGCTGAGGCAGCGAGTAATTGTGGCCGAGTGATTCAGCCAGCAGAGTTTTGTGTGCTTTGTTTCCATGGTTTCCCATCGGTACCTCATTCTGTTAAATGTGCTCTGAGGACATTTTCTGAGAAACACGGTGAAGTAAGATCCCAGGTACACAGGGCTGCTCTGCATGCTGCTGTGGTCCTTTCCTCACTGAGAGAATATACACATTTACTGTCTGATAGTTGACATACAGTATATGAATATACACTATTCATATGTCAACAGGTGAACCATGTTATTCAGATGTAAATAGAGTCTTTGAGTGTTTTTTCTCATGAATCTGGAAAAAAGACAATACTTTATTCAATTTGTAGTAAAAATAACAGACTAACAATAATGAAGATCTGTGCGTTCTGAAATGCCTTTGCAATGACAGATGGCAGTAAGGGTTAGGGTCCTGGTTAGCTTAGGATACCTTTTGTTGGGTAAATATGTATGTAGAGTGGTGCAGAAACGAGTCCTAAAACCAGGAAATAACTTAGTATTTTACCACTTTCGGTTCCCTTGTCTCAAAGTCAACAGCTTTTTGAACGTGTTTGTGGTTAGAAGCCTTAATTAAGATTTACTGAACACAAGCTGAAGAGATTCTGAATGTCTGAAACTTCTATGTGTGATGGAAACGGCGGTTGCTAACAGGTCACTACAAGAGACTATTAAACGCCAGAGCTAATTTAGTGTAATAGACCAACATCCAATGAGGACATCTCATTGGTCTTTGTAGAGGAAGGCCTTTGGGATGCTAACTTCAGGGTCGGCCTACAGAAATATGTAATCACTGCACTACTAGTGCACTCTAAACACTGTAAGTCATTGAAGTAAGTGTTAATGAAGTGTTAAGGTTGCATTTACAGAAGATTACAACTCATTATTTTGAGTAAGCAAGTCATGAATTCTGAAAAGAGACAATGCTGTTTTTGAATGTATTTTTTGAACCTTTAAGCACCGCACACAGAGTGCCATCTACTTCGTTTAGAGAAGGAGACATCTCTCCTGCCGTAATCTGCAACACTAGATATATAATAAATAGCACAACAGAAAGAGTGTATTTGATATGAGAGTGAACTGGCCTTTACACCTCGAACATTTCAGATTAGAACATGTCTTTTTTGAAAGCATATTTTTGCTAAGGTATAAATACTGTTGAGGAATCTATTAAGCACTCACAAGTTGCTTTCCAGTTCCACTTCTTGTTTGTCAGTTGTTTTCTGAGTGTGTGTGTTTAGTTCTCCTGCTGGTTTCTGCAGCAGTTTCTGTGCTTCATTAGTCTTATTGGTTCAAAGTGCTTTGCGGGAACAGCTTCAAACAAACAAACAACTCAAAACAACTCAATTTCTCTTTATAGCTCTTCCTATCGCTCCCTCGCCATCAAATTGGCCCACCTTCCCCCGGTCCTCTCTTTCTCTCTCTCTCTCTGATAATTTCGTATTTTCATAGCTTTTTCAGCGCCTACCTACACTCCTCTGTCAGTTTCACCCCCTCACATCCTGTCTCCATCTTCCTCCTCTCCGTTTGTCTGTGTCTTATTCATTGTCAATTCTTTCATCTATTTCACATTCCTCTCCTCCTACTTTCCCCAGTCTGTCTGATGTGTTGTTGGGCAGGCTGAAGCTCTGTGTGCTCGTAATGAACGCACGCACGCACGCTCACACACACACACGCTCACACACACACACGCTCACACACACACACACACACACACACACACACACACACACAACACACACACCACACACCCACACACACACACGCTCACACACACACACGCTCACACACACACACACACACACACGCTCACACAACCACGCTCACACACGCCTCAACACACACACCACACAAACACACACACACACAACACACACACAGCGCTCACACACACACAGACAGACACTCAACACACACACACACAGACACCACACACACACACACACACACCACACACACACACACACACACACACACACACACACACACACACACACACACACACACTCACAGGGAGAGTGCCCCTGAGGCCAGAGGGGCACATGAAAGAGGTAACTGAGCGCAAGGGCTATACAGGCGATCCATGAGTTCTCTGATCAGAGCACCTATCAGTGTGTGTGTGTGTGTGTGACAGGATTGGACGATCTAAGGCAGTCATCGAGGTGACTTCAGATTTACCACAGTCCACAGATGAAAAACCTTGCCTCACACACTTACACACACACTTACAATGCATCGCTTAATCACACACTCTGAGTGGTGCTTCAGCTGTGGAAGCACATCTCCATGTGAACAAGGAGATTAACATAAGAGAGGCCACTTCACGGCTGTTTTGTAATCTGGAAGTGAAATCTTTTCCAGAATATCTGCACACACACAGAAACATGTCAGTGTTTCTGAACGCAGCCCGCTCTTACATTTCTGGTGTGCTGTGTGAACAGGTTTTTTATTTGGTGTGTTACTTCAAGTGCTCAGATCTGCAAACATGGCAACACTATGTTGACAGAGTCGAATGGGCCCACATGCACGAGTAGTGAGTCCTTTCCTTTCAAATGTACTGCAAAACAACTACTGTTGTTTTTTAAAACACTGAATGACCCATCCATCTTACCAGCTAATCTGGAGTCCCAAATGTCCCTTTTCATGGCCAAATGATGTACTACTGATTCTTTTTAAATCACTTTGAATTGCTTTGTGGTTGAAATGTGCTATATAAATAAACTTGCATTGCCTTGCCTTTCCAATTGCCAGTATAAATGATGCTTTTCTATTATTCACCACTGAAGTCACATCTGAGAAAAACGTAGTTTCCTCAATTTATATTTGTTACGATTCAGTCAAACCGTCTAACCAGAGTTGCTAATTGTTAGAACAGAAGACACTTCCAACGAGTTTCATTTGGACTGGAGCCATCATGACAACTGTTAAACTATGTAACCTTTTCCAACACAGACAAAAGCCAGATGTTGGTTTTTGTCTCGGGTAACGGGCTGTACAGTGTCTTAGCTCTGTGAAGGTATCGCCTAATGGCTACGGTGGAGAATGGAAACTATTTTGTTTGTTTTATGCCTCCTGTAGCACCTTGGGATTGCTGTTAGCAATGAAAGGTGCTTTATAAATCGAATTTATTATTATTATTATTAAGTGGCTCAACAGTTATCTTTATATATTTTTTAGGACACAGTTACAAATGAATGAATTTCTGTACTTGTATGCCCTGTTTACATCTTGTTTAATACAGAAGTGTTCAAAATGTGTCAAGATCCCTCTCTTTTATTATCCTGTAAAACATTTAAAGATGAATAAATGTGCCTTTAATGTCCACTGAAGATGATGTTGGACAAGAGAACAATGTAACCTAACCTTGTCAGTATCAACATGTGTCCTATGCTCAGTGTTTTTATTCATAGGACAATGAACAACATTGCCAAACTAATGTTTGAGAATTGCGCCAAAAGCAAGAGGGGGGGAGGAGGAGAACTTAAACCGATAAACGGGATATTTTAACATTACAGAAGAGTACTATTCCAGAAGTCTGCAGAGAGCCAGCTCATTGATGATCCATGTGATCGTGTATCTGTCATTTATCAACAGCACACTGTCTTAAGTTCGTTTGGTATTTCATTAAGAGTAGGAGAGTAAGTCACAAATCCAGTGTAAGCAACATGTTGAATGCCATTATCAACAGATATCGGCATTTTTTACATTTAAAATGATGGAGCCGCTCCAGTAAAAGGAGACGTATATCATACCCAGTAACATTAAGGGTTAGTCCATATACAGTACTACGAGTAAAGCAACAAGCTCACATTGACACGCTTTAACAGTTACAGGCAGCTGTGCCCCAGAGCTAGACCAGGCTTAGAGAACCGTTTGAATCCCACCAAGCAAACACTGTGGCTTCAAAGCAGGAGAGTCAAATTATTTTTGATGCAAAACTCATAATCTTGCCTGTACGCGAGGTGAAGTGTCTGCTCTAATAGTCTGTTTGTTGTCGGTCAGCAGGAAAAACCACTGGCTCACTTTTCATGAAACCTGGTTTAAAGGGTGGTCCAGCAGGAACCTGTTACATGTTGGAGTAGATCTTTGCATTCATGTGGTGTTGGGATCATTCCTGACCGAGAACATGCAGGTAAATGCTCAGAAACAGATAGCAAGATTAAACTATCCAAGCAATACAATCTTAGTTAAAGTGGACCTATCATGCTATTTGTAGGTCTCATATAAATACAAATATATAAAAAACATGTCTATGAAGTGTTTTGCTCAAAATACCAAACAGATCACCCATTCTAGCCATGCCTCATATCCCTCTGTTTCAAAAGTGCTGATTTGGGGCATAAAGCTTTTAAAAAATTGATTAAAAAAAGGAGGGGGCTGAGCTCATGCGGCAGATACTGCCGTGATGAAACGCCATATCATGGATTATCAAGGATTCTCTCTGAAACAGTATGGAGCTCAAAGGCTTTCTCTCTTGCCGGTTATACCACAAGGTGAGTTCCTTTCTACTTCCTGCTTCTTCACACACATGCTCTCCAGTACAGGTTAGCTCTGAGTGTGAGCGATGCTAATGGAAGCACCGACCATATTACGTCCAAAACAGTCGCGCATTGTTTCTGATAGCAACGTTTCTGATTGGCCCGTGGGTATAAAGCCAGCCTACATTTCAGATATTATGTCATATCGGACGCAAATCTGGATCAGCTCCGTTGTAGCCCAGTTTTTAGAGATTTGGGTACGGAGGAAAAGAGAGGGTTTTACTTGCTGACGCTGCGTGAGTTCCCTGACTCACCGGGGACACATATTTATGTATAAAAGACATCAAAAAGTGCATTTTGCAATATAGGTCCCCTTTAAAGTGTCCGACATCAAGCCTCAAAGCTCATGAGCACATCAGATAAAAAAATTGCCCAACCTCGGGAAGCATGAGCAGTGTTGGAAGAAGTACTCAGATCCTTTACTTACTGTAACTAAAAGTACAAATACTATGGCCTAAAATACTTCACTACAAGTAAAAGCCCTGATTTCCAAATGTTACTTCAGTAAAAGTACAAAAGTATTAGAACCTTACCTTACCTAAGTAAGTATCAAAAGTAATAGTCGTCTTCACGTAACTGTATTTAGTTACTTTCCACCACTGAGCAGGACATTCAGTTATCATTGGCCTTGGCAAAGGTGTGATTCTAGTTGTTTTAAAAGTGCTGCCGAACCTTTGCCTTCCTGCTGTTACCGTGGAACACTGTTTAAAGTCAACTATGTTTCGGTTCAAATGTAAGACAACGATGCCAACAGAATGTAAAGGGGATCTGATCTCCTGCATCATGTGATCTCAGTGTCAATGAGAGTAACGCACAAACAGTGAATCCAGCTGTACCCTTCTCAGCGCTCATCAGCCTGACAGCTCTCTGGCAGTGAAGAACTGTGGATTTGGCGCAGGCATAAAAGAGGAAGACAGGTAAATGATATTCCAATGTGTCATCTCTTCAGAGAGAGCTCGGCGCTCCCTCAGGAAGCGTCTGATGAATATTAATGTGTGGTAACAACAGTCGCTGCGTGCCAGGCCTGTCAGGTCTGGAGACAGGTTTGTGGTTTGAGGGCAGAGAGCGTCACCTCTCCTCCTCTCTCAGCTTTGTCAACTTGTTTTCCCTCTGTGCTACACGGGGGCTTTGTCGCTGGGCTCAGGATTTCTCCCCGCTTTGATATATTTTCCCAGGTTGCCTTTGGTGTGTACTTCACAGGCGCTGTGGCAGCACTCACTAACACACTCCTGACGATTGTGTTTTTTCTCTTTTAAGCCCCTACCGTACCTGCCATCCTTCCTAATTGTCCCATGAGAGACATGGCAACAATGAGAATAGAGAAATGGCCTTGATTCATCTTTAATTAGCGTTTGCGCTAATGTCTGATAAAATAGCATATTCATTGTGGCTTTATAGAGTTATTATGAAGAGCACCTGCGATGGTGTCATTTAGAAGTAAGGGCTTTATTTCAAAAGAGAAATAAGAACACAACGAGCTGGCTGGAAATGATAATGTTTTTTATATGTTTTACATACCAAAGCAAATTCCTCATATAAGTAAACCTATTTGGTAAGAAAACCGATTCTGATTCTGATTATACAACGATAATGAAGAATAGAGCTGTTACATTACATTTTGGACTTGCTGCCCTGACTAATCATTAGCACTCTTTGAGGGGTCCTCCCTGTCTGATTGTCTACAGGTGTGCTGGAGGCAGAGTAGCCCCCCCTCCCCAGCTGATTACCTCCTACAGAGACTCAGCAGCCACCTCCACGCTGCCAGACCGTAGAACCTGCTCGTCAGCCAGTTCAATATTAGTGATACCGGTTCTCCTCTTTTCCCTTGCCTGATCCTGTTCAGTTTTTTCTTCCCTTGCAGTCCTGTCTGCTCCAGCCCCTGTGGACCGCTCAGACCCTGACCCATAACCCCCTCCCTGGACCCCCTCCCATTCGGCTCCCCTTCACACCCCGGACTCCCCATCTCAGCTCTGATCAACCACACATTTTTCAAACAATAAACCTTTTTTCAAAGCTACTCCTGCTACTGTCTGAGTCCACACCTGGGTCCACCTGTTCAGCTGCCTGAACCAGACCTATGTCAGGTCAACATTGATTTGATATATTTCTCACCTCAGCCATGCTGGTGGGAACATATCAGATGTAAAGATCACACTGTATGGATTTTATCCACACACACACACACACACACACACACACACACACACACCACACACACACACACACACACACCACACACACACACACACACACACACACACACACACACACACACACACACACACACACACACACACACATAGCTCAGAGATCACAATGGGGGGGTTCTTTGTATTATTTGCGCTCTTCATATTTACAGTAGTTCCACACTGAGTTGACAGAGGCAGTGGATCAGCTCCGACAGCCGTGCCATGTTGTCAGAGCTGATTGGTGTTTAAACGGGCGTGCAGTGTTTACTCTTTGTTTGTTGTTACATTAGTTGTGACAAACCCCAGATCAGCTGTCAGCAGCTGTCTGTCAGGAAGCCTTCAGCCTGATCCCACTGAAGAGGAACTGTATTTTAAGTAATACCTTGCACCTCACAGTTTATATGTTTGATATGAGTGATGATATATAATGTAATCCCATTTGTTCCTCTTTTATATTTTCAGGCCTTTCAAAGCTTTGTCTCTGCTCTGGTCCAAATCAGTTTCAAGTGTGGTTTCCACTTGGTGTTGTTTCATTTAACACAACTAGAGTCACTTATTAAAAGCCACATGAAAAATCCACTCTGGTTCATTGCTAGTTTTGGGCGTGGCTGTTCCCTGTGCATGCCTGTTCAACATGGTCCGATTGTCCTGCTACTGTGACTGTGGCACAGTTGTAGTTTCAGTTTGATTGTTTTCTGTTTCATTTTAAAGTTTTATTTCAATGATGTCTGTTTTTTGTATGTCTTTGTGTATTTCCCCCCTGTTTGATAGTGTCTCCTGGCGTTATTAGTTACACCAGGTTCCCATAAGCCCTGAAATCCCGTGTCCTCATGTACACCTGCACTTTATCTGCACTTTAAAGTGTTTTCTGTTAAAGGTGGGGTAGGTAATTCACTTCAGAAACACTTGTTGTTATTTTCCATTGAATGCTCTTAACATCCCGATAGCAATGAATACATTAAGTGCTTTGACTATAAATACATTAAAAAAATTAATCTCTGGAAGCCGTAGCGCTGTAAAAAGCACGACCAATCATCTGAGCCGGCCCGGCTAAAATAACTTATCTCGTGCCCTCATTGGTCATGTGCACGTTCGTGTGTGTTGGAGGAGGGGCTCTGTAAGGAAGAGGCAGATTTTTTTTCCCCGGCTGCATACTTTCAAATTCTAGTGCATTCGAGCTGGTTTCTCCATTCTTACCTACCCTACCTTTAAGTCTTCCTGTCTCATGCGTTTGGGCCTGACCCCTCCCCTCCTGCTGACAGCGGTGGTCTGTCACACTGTCCCGAAATTGACACCAGATGGACACACGAATATGGAATTGTGAATTTCGCACTAAGATGGCCCCGAAGTTGGTCAACAGCCAAGCAACAGCCGAAGCAAGTACGATGCCTACAGAAGGCCACATGATGGCACCCACACACCATACCGAACCACACACGGAAATATGGTCGTAGACTTTACTGATGATTTAGAATTTACATTACATTACATTATTACATTACATTGCATTTAGCTGACGCTTTTATCCAAAGCGACTTACAATAAGTACATTCGACCAGGAAGACACAACCTTGAAGAAAACAGAATCATATAAGTACATAGAATGTATCCAGACTCAACGTAAGAGCTTGTGCCTCTTCGGGGGGTGCTAACATTTAAACATACACTTTATTCTTTACTTTCTCCGTCTTTATATGTAGATTAGAAGATATTACTTATCTTCGTCATGTTGTTTCCATAGCAACAACAACTTCCTGTCAACAGCGTAAACTCACCTTCAAAATAAAAGCATCTAAATAAAACAGGAAGTTAACCTAAATTACATTTAAGACATACAACTGCAACGAAAGTAACAAAAACAATGTAATATCCTTTTCAGTTTCACAGAACACAAATTGAGTTATTTACATAATATGTTTACATGATTTTGTTGTGCAATAAATGCAATCTCGATGTCATCGTACTATAATACGACGGCTACACGACGGCATTGCGAGGGCTTCACGTAGTCGTGTTGCCTTCCAAAGACAGGGTCGGTGTCATGGGGGGTCATTCGTGGGCTATGCCCCCCCAAATGAGTCACTGTGCCCCCCCCAACGCAGGGTGGGCAAGCCTTGCCACTTTGCCGTTTTTTTTTTTTTAATCATATAAGTGATATTACGTTTCCACTAAAGGTTTTTTGTGTGAAATAAATCAGAAATAAAGAATACAAATATAAAACACAGCCTGAGGTGTGCTCACTGCTGCTCTCTGATTGGTGTGTTGCTTGACCAATGACCCCCGACCTTTGTTTTGTTATCATTACGTGGCTGTGTGTTTAGATGAAAGCCCAGTGGCGATCTGTTCATCTGCTACACTGATTATACAGTAAAGCCATCGAAAATAATATGATATACAGTACAGTAGAAGTACTTCTGGGTCTCTGTGTTTCATTCAAGCTCGGCTCTGTGTGTGTGTGTGTGGCACGAGCGCATTTTGTGAGTGCGCGAGCGGTAACGTGGAATGTTGTTGTTAGCATCTGGTTAGCTAGCTATGCTAACGGATATAAAGAGCTGTTTCTACACCAAGGTGGAGGAGAGTCCTCTCCTGTCAGACTGAGAGGATCGTATAACCTCAGCTCAGTGAGGTAAGGACTCTCAGTGTTTAGATAGTTCACTTTAGTGAAGGTTATCTCAGTGGGTCTCAAACGGTTTGGTCACCATTTATGTAAACAAGTATTTGCGAGGAATACCTTTATATGATCATTATAGTTATTAAAGAATAAGAGAATAAATGAAAAACGGGTATGAAATACTATAGGACAGTAACACAAGAATACAGTAAATCTGTTTACAGTTCTGTTTCATATGGGTGCTGAGAGATGTAGGCTATCCATAGACATGTGTATATTTTGAAAATGTCATCCCAAAATGTCTCCTTTGGGATGAACAAAGAGGATTTCAGCTGGTAAAAAACCCACTTTTCTTTATACTCAGTTAGAGTGCAGTATTTACATGAATGTGAATGAATGAGTCTCCGGCCACATGCCACAAACTATGCATGTTAAATAATCGAAGTGCACATTAACATAGCTGCGATAAACAACATGTATCCAATCATAGCATGACATGTCTTCTGTCCTCACTCACTCTGCTCTTACCTGGTCCCAGTCTATACTGCGGAAAAATGTGTGTGACTTGATATCTGTGTAGCCCGTCTCGACCTGGCACCCCAGCCGCTCCTTGGGATCCTGTTGGGACCAAAACAGCTGGTCAGCGAGATAAACAGGAGCATCTGTATTTCAAATAGAGACTATTCTTTGTAATTCAGCATCTGCATGTAAACAACGCAGGTCTACTGTCAGGGTGATTATACTTAGCTCTGCACTAATAAAGTCCAGGGGGGGGTGTCAAAAGATAGCATTCACCCCATTTCCATATTAGATGTTAATAAGAGAAAGAGCCAACGTGGACAATTAGCAATAATGCTGGCCACACATGTTTTCATCATGGTTATGTGCACATGTGGCCCCCCCCCGCTGCCGCTCAGCTCGGACTGCGCTCTGTTCATCACAACAATTATTCTGAAGACTTAAAGAGAGGAAGTGCATGTGAAGGCTGTTAGCAGCCTCATGCTAACAGATACACTAAGACGTCACACACATGCAACCTTGTAGTCGGTAACAAACTGATTAAAAAAAAATATATATATTTCTTAAAGGGCCGTACCAGTGTGTTTTTTGTGTTGTTACTACAAATCATAAACGTAATGTTGATTTTTTTTCAGGCCACTTCCATTTATTAGTATGACAAGGCTTGAAACCAGAATGAGTAAAATAATAACTCTAGTGTTATATTACCTATTTATTTTCTTCAACAGACAAAAAAGGACACATTTGGTGCTCTAGTTAGTATTTGTGGTCACAGGACAATGTGTGTGGATTAAGTGAAAATAACCTACAGTGTGTTATAAACGTGAACATGTCACCCAGTCCAGCAGTGTAATGGCAAACAATCAGCATGTATGTTGTACTATTGTCCCAATGTGTTTTACATCTTACATTTGAAAGTAATTTACATTGTTTTGTTGTAGTACATACTAAACTTTAGTATTAACATGATTCCCACTTGTATTTATTTGCATTGCATTTGATATTGAGTCAATTAAAAAGGATGGTAAGTAATCAGTTTACATTAATTACATTTTCTGATACCAAGATAAGTTTACATTTTGTACAGGTAATTGGTAATTGTAACTGAATACATTGGTTATTATTAGGATTTCACCATTATTGTAGCACAGGACAACATAATAAATACTGGCCATGATCCTACAATGAGCAGCAGTGTGCGCACGGACGCACGCACGGACGCACGCACGGACGCACGCACGGATGCACGTACGTACGCATACAGACACACACACACACACACACACACACACACACACACACACACACACACAACACACACACACACACACACACACACACACACACACGGAGGGCTGCGTTGGGAGGGACTGCTCTCACCTTGTTTAGAAAGCCCTTCAGCACGCTGGCAGCTTTCACTGACAGAGACCTTGGGATGCGAATGGGCTTCTCAAGAATTACTATTGGAGAGAAGAAGAGAGAGAGAGAGGGAGAAAGGAGGAAGATCGTGAGTAGGGAGGAGGATGATTCACAGTCCAACCTGCCTGTGGGTGACCATGTCTGCTGAGTGGGAGTCAAAGGAGGGGAGGAGATACAGAGGACTGTTCTCTTCTTCTCTCACTTCTGATGGTCTACACAAAGCCTTGAGACTCCCACAGCTTTACAATGTCATGCAACCGAGAACAAAAACTCGGTGAAAAATAGTTTTCCCTCAAAATCTAAAAAGGTTATAGCTCTGCCTCACACTGTAGTGCTTCAATGCACAGCTCAAGGTCACATTGTCAGTGAGTGCACGTGTTTACTCTCCATCACTACCATGTGTCAGAATATCAGGTGTGACAGAATAGTGTAAACTGTAAATCGGACATGGTATGCTCAGATCAGGTGTTTCTTTTGAGCAAAGAGGATTTCAGCTGGTAACAAAACCACTTTTCTTTATACTCAGTTGAAGTGCAGTAAGGACATGAATGTGAATGAATGAGTCTCCAGCCACATGCCTCATCAAGCTATTAGTGCATAGTTTCCCCTGGGTTTTGCCTCTCAGGCTACAGGCTTTTTGTTCCGTCTCATTTGTCACCTCATGCTACTTGTTTTATACCATGTTTTTCTGCAGCTGTTATTTATTAGTGATTTTTCTACTCAGGTGGACAACATGTATTATTGTACCGGGTTGTTCGGGGTCAGGATGATCTGCAGACTGTTGCTGAAATAAAGAAGTGCCTCAAATCTGCCAGAATTTGAACTGTTGTTCGTAGTTAAGATGCAATTAAAATATTACTTATGATACTCCATGGAGGAAAATGACTTTATAAGGTTCATTAAATTAACATTTTTGCCTTTTTTACTTCAAAATGTAAGTTTAAATTAGTGTAAATCAGGTCTATTGACCATAAATAAAACTATATTAATTATTAATATTAATAAGATGGAATGAAGTTGGCTAAAAAGGTGTAAAACAGAATACGGTGATTCATTATATAAGCTTAATAAAGAGTCAACAAAAGTAGCCAGGAAGACAAAACAAAGGTTAAAGAACCATTATTCTGGAAAGCACAATATCCAACTTTGTCATAATGTATTATTTGCTAGATTAATATAAATCGAAATAAATACAACAAACAGAATTCACTGAATTCCATAGTTTTATTTCAATGTGTCCCTCCAGCTTTAACTTGGTGCTTGTTTAATGTCGTAAAATAATCCTCTCACTTGTCAGGGAAATGACACCAAAAACAGAAGAGCACAGCCATGTTCCAAAACCTCTCCGGTGCACATTAAAGCTGAATACATATTGGTACAAAATGGTAAGACTAGTTTAGTTATTTACAGCCGATTTGAGCTTATGATAGATATACAGAAATACTGTTCTATTCATTCAGCCTGATGAATACTTAGAGAGATAACTGGGGAAAAGCTACTTGGTTTACCTGGAGTGAAGATGTTGGCGTTTATAATATATTTCTGTTATTAAAATTGTACATGTTATCACAAGAATGCCACCTTGTGCTTGGCTCCCCACTGAGTCAAATGTATGTGTGTCTGGAGCTATAGGGTTGCAGCACTGGGACCCAGAGCAGGGCTGGCACAGGAACCATAGGTGGCATATGGCTGGGCGGCACCTATAGAGAAAGGGTTGGTTTCCGTTGGCAGGAACTGGTGTAAGAACCTGCTGCTCCACCAGCGAGACGGCAGGAGGACGGGCTGGTGGCAGATGCTAGCCGCGGAGCCCTGACAGCCACAGCAGAGACATATTGCGTCACACGAGGCTATATGGAGGAATTTCTGTTCTACAGGACTGTGTGGGTGGCTGTGTGAGAGAGGGAGGTAAAGGGAGGGGGTCTATGTGAGGCTACCATATGGCTCCAGGAACACAAATACAAATAGGACAGAGATTATAGAGGGTGTGATCAAACCAAAACCTTGTTTCCTTTGGTCCGAACCAAAGTTAGCTTTGTTGTTATTGTGTATTAAGTTGTGTCGCTTTTCAATGTAATGTCATTTCCTTGAGAACTAGCCGATCCCTAGAAGGTTAAAATCTCACATTGGTGAATGTTAATTACAATATTGTGGTAAATCCTTGAAGGTAATGCATTTGTTTTACAGTCGCTCGTCTAAAACGTGGCTTTTATCCAATGACTGTTTAGAAAGCAAGACAGGGATATAACCATTACCCTAATTAACATTAGGGTCAGATGTCCATCAATCAACAAGGTCTGGAAATGTATGTATCTAAGTTCTAACCCTATCGTCTATTCCTTGACCTCTGAGTGAAACGTCACGGGGTTAAGGGATAGTGGATAGGAGAATTCAAAAGGACTTAGGAGAAGAGACTGCGGTACTTTAGAGAATCGACTGCACTTTCACTATCCCACGTGTTTATGATGCGCCAGCGGACGTCATGAATGTGCGTCTGCTGCTGTGGGGAAACTATGGAAACTACAGTTTTCTATACAGCGGACTACAACATGGATGTTCAATAAGAACGAGGGACTACTGTAAACTCATCTAGAGACTCTGTGCTCTGATGCTGTTGCTTTGCTTTATGAACGTGGACAACAGAGAAACATATTCTTCATGACCAAAGTTGGAATTGAAATAAAAAAGGAAAGTGAAACTTATGCTCGTCACCCTCTCCCTCCGATCCACATTAATACAAATGATCCCAATACGTATGATTGTATGAACTATGAAAATATCTTAAAATCAATACAAATGTATTTATTATAAACGTTAGTCCTTAACATCTATCACTGTGTATATCACCATTCAAACATCTTTTAAAAGTTGAACAAACCCCACACAGCTCAGTAAAGACTGTGAAATGTTGACTTTATTTGATCATTTCAGTAAAAACTAACGTTCATATTTCTCTTTTTGATTATAATACTGATGAACGTTCAGAACAAAGCACTTTGGCAACTTACCACATACGTTTTAAAAAGCTTAATAAGCACCGTAACTTTCATGATATCATTTCTCGGTCATAATCGGTTGTTTCCGTGAAGACTGTTGTGATGGCAAATGCTGCGGCTGCAATGCATTGTGGGGCAGCACTTTCTCCTCTCCTTTCGGTGAGGGAGGTCCAGTGGTTCCTAAGCTAAAGGAGGTTATAAAGGAAGTTTGAAACCTCCTTTCCTATCATCTAGAGAATTGGAACGGCACTTATCATGGCTGCCACTGAGGGACTTCCGGGTCATTTCACTCCGTTAGGAAGGTTCCTAAGCTAAATGGACTATTCCACTTCAGCCCCTGTTTCTTCCTCCCCTTGTGTGCCATCATCAGCGTCTGCCCCGCCCCTGATTGTTTCCACCTGTTCCCACTCACCTCATGTTTAAATAGTCCTGTCTCTTCCCTGTCCTGTGTCAGTTTGTCTTGTTTGTTTCTCCGAATGGTCGTGCCAAGCCTCAGCTCAGAAAGGATCGCTTTCACTCATGTCAGGTTTTGTTTCTTTTGTTAATTTTGTAGGCTTAAGTTTTTCTTAAGTTCTCTTTTTGTTATGCCTTTTGTTATTTCCAGTACCTACTCTGTTAAGAGGGATTACCTGATCTGTGAAATTAAAATGACATTTTTTTACATTCAAGACTTTGTCTCTGGGTCGTGCATTTGGGTTCATCAGTTTGAGTCGAGATCCTGACAGTATTACCAAACAGATAAGGTTACAGCAGCTGAAATAGTGAGCGTTTACCACACTGTGCAGAACACAAGTCAGTAGACTGTGGTAGTAAGCTAGCTCCTGTCAACCTAAAGTAAAGCCTTGTTATTAATATGTAAGAGCAACTAAATGTTTATTTGTTAGGGTTACATGGACATTACAATTTCAATCTGAACTAGGTCTTATCATTACAGTAATATGTCCCACACAAACACACTCTTTGTCCCACATGTGGCTTGTTGGCCCCTGGCCCCCCTGGCTGCAGGCCTACACATGGAAGGGATTTATGGGTAACTGCACGTAGCAGTGAGGGACATCCTCTCATCTGCACAAGTTCCACATCTACTCAAGGCTTTCTGTGGGCCTCCAAATATGTTCAAAACAATGTCCCCGACCGTATGTTCCCGCCTTAGAGACATGTGCACAGGTATCATTTGGAGACATACTGTATGTGTGGCTGGACACCATTCTCCGTAGATGCAGAATGATAAAATACCTTTATCATTTGACACTTGAAGCACTCACAGACACTATTGAGAGAAAATAAATAAAGTAACCGAGGCAAATTCCATCAGTGCATGCTCGAAATGCTGCTTCTCTTCAGCGTCAAAGGCATTAACACGCTTACACAGAGCTGTAGACGGATGCACTGCGATGTACCGTATGACATTATGAGGAAAGACTCACAACTCTGAACAGTTATTATGGCATCATTACTTTCATCCTTCATTTGGAAAACCATCAGATACAGCTATCCAACACAACAATGATCGGCAGATATAGAGCATTGTGGGATGTTGACACACATTTTTCTCTCAAGCGAACTGGCAATCGAAACCCCCGACGCCACAGCGTTACATTCATTACTCAAATATTCATTTCTTGCTCAGCTCACATGCAACAGATTTTCTTAATGTGCTTTAAAACAGTGGTTCTCAACTAGTCAGGCCTCGGGACCCACTTTTGGGTCGTGACCCACCAGTTGAGAAACACTGCTTTAAAACATTAAGAAACCAGTTTTTTTTCTTTTTCTGCCTGACCACCATATCGTCATCCAATGGGGTTTAAGAGACCATATACTCTGCCAACAGAGTATTAAACTCATACATCGTCACTTTTGAGGTAGAAATAAACACAGACAAAAAATGTACATCAATAGGTGTCATGATTCTTGTGTTATGTCACGTTTTAGTTTTGTATGTCTTGTTATGGGTGTGTTTCTGTTCTCTCTGTCATGTTTTCCTCCTTGTGTATTGTCTGGTCCTTTTCCCTGGGTTTTTCCTCCCTGTCGTTAGTTTCCCTGGTGTGTCTAATTGTTTGATTGTGTTCACCTGTGGCCCTTGTGTTTCTCCTCCCCTGCCCGGCTGTTTCTCGTCTGGTGATTACCCCTCCCTGTATTTAGTCTGGTCTCTTCCTGTGTTCAGGATTGGTGCTTCTTTTGTTTGTGACCTAGTTCACCGTAGAGTGTTTTGTTTGTTTCCATGTGATATGTTCGATAAGAGCCCTTGAAATAAAGGTATTATCAGTATTATCTGCGTTTGGGTCCTACCTGCTTCACTCCGCGTATCAGAAAGCACCAACCAAGAAATGGGCCCAGCAGATCCGTTCGAGCTGGAATTATTGAATTTTTCCTTTTTTTTGGCTAACTGCTCGGATCGATGGAAGAGAGCACCCGGAGTTCAGCAGCGAGAGGCGGTGTTATCAGAGGCGCGCCAGATGGCTAGAGAGAAACCAGGTTTGGTGAAATTCTTACCTGGCTGGATTTCAAAGATCCTCCCGGTGTGTGATTCCCGGCCTGCTAGCCCCAGGCATGCTGGCTCCCAATTCCCAACCTGGCACCATACGCCTTGGTGGGTTCCGCCTACACTCAACCCGTGCTTCTGCTCCAGTTCCTGTTGTATTCCGGAACTCGTCTGGCTTATGGAGGTCCACGGAGTATTCAGGCGGCTGCTAAGAGGAGTCGTCGCAAGGCCAGGCTAGCAGCCGGAGCAGCCACAATTCCGGCTCCAGAACCGGACCTTAAAGCCATGTTTCCGGCTCCTGAACCGGACCTTACAGCCATGTTTCCGGCTCCAGAACCGGACCTTACAGCCATGTTTCCGGCTCCTAAACCGGACCTTACAGCCATGTTTCCGGCTCCAGAACCGGACCTTACAGCCATGTTTCCGGCTCCAGAACCGGACCTTACAGCCATGTTTCCGGCTCCTGAACCGGACCTTACAGCCATGATTCTGGCTTCAGTACCGGCCCCAGTAGCCATGGTCCCGACTCCAGTTTTGGCTCCAGGACTGGCGTACCGGCCAACGCCAGCTCCCCGAGTCTTGTCTGCGTACCGTCCGACTCCGGCACCTCGGCTCCTGCTGGCTCCCCAGCCGACGCCAGCTCCCCGAGTCTTGTCGGCGTACCGTCCGACTCCGGCACCTCGGCTCCTGCTGGCTCTCCAGCCGACGCCAACTCCATGTCTTGTCCCGTTGGAGGTCCCGCAGACTACTCTTCTGCCGGGGGTCCTGCCAACCCTATGTCCCGTGTTGTTGGAGGTCCCGCAGACTACTCTTCTGCTGGGGGTCCTGCCAACCCTATGTCCCGTGTCGTTGGAGGTTCCGCCGACTGCTCTCCGGCCGGGGGTCCTGCCGGCCCTGTGTCCTCTTCCGTGGGGAATCTTGCCGACACCTGTCCCACCGGCTCCGGATCCTGTCCGGTCGACACCGGCTCCTGCCCGGCCTCCGGTGCTGTCCGGTCTTCGCCCTCGAGCCCGGTCCCCTGAGTTTGCCCGCTGTGGTCTTCGCCCCTCCTCGAACTCGGCCTTGCCCCCGGGCCGTCCGCCCGAGACCCCTTCCTCGAACTCGGCCTTGCCCCCAGGCCGTCCGCCCGAGACCCCTTCCTTGAACTCTGCCTTGCCCCCGAGCCGTCCGCCCGAGACCCCTTCCTCGAACCCTACCTTGCCCCCGGGCCGTCCGCCCGAGACCCCTTCCTCGAACCCTACCTTGCCCCCGGGCCGTCCGCCCGAGACCCCCTCTTCGAACTCTGCCTCGCCCTGGGCTGTCAGCCAAGGCCCGTCCTCCGGACCCCCTCCACCCACCCTGCTGGACGTTGTTGGATTTTTGTTTTGGTGTTTAGGGACGTCTAGAATCCGTCCCTTGAGGGGGGGGTTCTGTCATGATTCTTGTGTTATGTCACGTTTTAGTTTTGTATGTCTTGTTATGGGTGTGTTTCTGTTCTCTCTGTCATGTTTTCCTCCTTGTGTATTGTCTGGTCCTTTTCCCTGTATTTTTCCTCCCTGTCGTTAGTTTCCCTGGTGTGTCTAATTGTTTGATTGTGTTCACCTGTGGCCCTTGTGTTTCTCCTCCCCTCCCCGGCTGTTTCTCGTCTGGTGATTACCCCTCCCTGTATTTAGTCTGGTCTCTTCCTGTGTTCAGGATTGGTGCTTCTTTTGTTTGTGACCTAGTTCACCGTAGAGTGTTTTGTTTGTTTCCATGTGATATGTTCGATAAGAGCCCTTGAAATAAAGGTATTATCAGTATTATCTGCGTTTGGGTCCTACCTGCTTCACTCCGCGTATCAATAGGAAATAAAAACTAAATACCAAAATGAGTGCATGTTCTCCAACGGTTATTTTCCTTATCAAATGATATCACTAATGTAAATGCAACAATAAGTTACTCAAATGCCAATAAATCTCACAAACTAAAATAAAACAGGAGTGGATTGAGAGACTACAGCAAACTAAAGCTAATTAACATGTGAGAGAAATAACATTAGCTTTATTTCTGAGGTTCACTCATTTGAATGAAGCATACAGACCCATCTAAGCCTGGATTTACAAACACACATAAATCCTTTACAGCCCAGAGGTGATTGTTATTTACATGGCATCTGTTTTCCACACTCTCAGTTATGCGTCACAAAGGGTTAAACTAACATTTGTTTAAATGGCACCACACAGCCTGCCAGACGCTCTCAATACTCATATTTGATTTCCCAATATCCCTCCACTGCTAATCCATAAAGCACAGGATGTAGTGAGGAACTGGAAACATCCTGATCATGAAACAGGGACCGACATTACAGAATATAACTGAAAACTGCTGTATGACTTTTCTAAATAAATAACTTTAAAGTGAAAATATACTTTTGTAAATATGTATTTAGTGCTTAAGAACTGCAGAAACATCCATCATTTATAATCCAAATTAAACAGTTTTGAGAAAGAAATACGCCCCCAAGGCTATTATTGTCTGTCTAACACTGGTTGCCATGGTATTTGTTCAGAAATGTATGATCTCCACAGGATGATTACAAATTATTTATAATATTTTCGCCAGCTCCTTCATCAGGACAACATTTTCCTCGGTTTTTATTCTGTTGGTCAAATTTCCATGCCAGCATATTTTTTAAAAGCACAGTCCTGCCTCCCCAAATAATGAAAACATGTTCAGACCCAGCTATAATTTGATCATTTATGATAGCTGTTTTATAATATGACTTTTTGATATTGTTGCTTTTACAGGGTAACGTTATGCCTATGTTTTTTACTGACAGCATTGATAAACTACACGTGCAATAAAAAGTAAAGTGCAGTACAAAGGGTTTCAAAATAATAACCTGTGTTTTCGCGGTCCTAGACGGCCGTGCCTACAGGTGTGTATCTCACAGGTGTATCTCACAGGTGTATCTCACAGGTGTATCTCACAGGTGTGTATCTCACAGGTGTATCTCACAGGTGTATCTCACAGGTGTGTATCTCACAGGTGTATCTCACAAGTGTATATCTCACAGGTGTATCTCACATGTGTGTATCTCACAGGTGTGTATCTCACAGGTGTGTATCTCACAGGTGTATCTCACAGGTGTGTATCTCACAGGTGTATCTCACATGTGTGTATCTCACAGGTGTGTATCTCACATGTGTGTATCTCACAAGTGTATCTCACATGTGTGTATCTCACATGTGTGTATCTCACAGGTGTGTATCTCACATGTGTATATCTCACAGGTGTGTATCTCACAGGTGTGTATCTCACAGGTGTATATCTCACAGGTGTGTATCTCACAGGTGTGTATCTCACAGGTGTGTATCTCACAGGTGTGTATCTCATATGATAGGTGTATATCTCACAGGTGTATATCTCATAGGTGTGTATCTCACAGGTGTGTATCTCACAGGTGTGTATCTCATAGGTGTGTATCTCACAGGTGTGTAACTCACATGTGTGTATCTCACAGGTGTGTATCTCACAGGTGTGTATCTCACAGGTGTGTATCTCACAGGTGTATATCTCATAGGTGTGTATCTCACAGGTGTGTAACTCACATGTGTGTATCTCACAGGTGTGTATCTCATAGGTGTGTATCTCATAGGTGTGTATCTCACATGTGTGTATCTCACAGGTGTGTATCTCACAGGTGTGTATCTCACAGGTGTGTATCTCACAGGTGTGTATCTCACAGGTCTGTATCTCACAGGTGTATTCAACTCTATGTATAGTTATCTCCTTCGCCTCACCTTGGAAGAGGTACTCCTCTGTGTTCATGTCAGGATTGTCGGTGATAATATCAAAAGGGGATCTCCCAGCCATCATCTCAAACATCAGCACGCCCAGAGCCCACCAGTCCACGCTGAAGCCTGGGGGGGGGGGGGGCACAACAAAAACATTCTTAAGACAAACAAGACTCAGAGAAACTAATTATCATTGTTATGAATTACCAACTCAGGCATGTTTGGTCAATGGTGAAAGATGTTCTCTCTGTACGTGCACTACTACTAAGAAATGTGCCTGATGCAGTTAAGGCTAATTACATATCAGTATTTAGTCCCTCTACTGGGACATGTCTCCATGCTTTCATGTTCAAAAAGCTCTTTTCCTCATACTGCCTGTGCTGCAGCTCCTCTTTTCACCCTCTGTCTGAAACCAGAGCCCAGTCTGCTCTGATTGGTTGGCTCAACCGCTTAGAATTGTCCCGCCCCTTGGCCTATCACGTCCATGTGTTAGAGCACTAGCCAATAGAAGTACAAGTGTTATATAGGGATGTCACTATATTAAGGAAGTAAACAGACCATTTGCATGCACACATACCTATAAAACACACTGCAGGAGAGGGAACACCCAAAAAACATAATAGGGCCTTAAATGGTGTTGATCTTAGCGTTTATTTCCGATTTGCTTTTCAACCGATGAACCCTCTAAAATCCTTTTAATTATACCTTCATTTAAAACAAAGATCCACTGTGAGGCGTCTTTTTGTAATTACGGCCCACAACTGAATGTTCATGCTTTTAAGAGCAGTGTCCTGTGTTTATGGACTTCTGTTGGTATTTACAATCAAAAATATTTGTTGTTGTTCGGTACTCACCGTAGTCCTCTCCTCGGAGGATCTCAGGGGCGATGTAGTTGGGTGTTCCACAGAAGGTACTGGTGGTGTCCCCTGGTCTGATGCCCTCCTGGTGAGGTGTAGGAGGAGGAACAGGGTGGAGTGATAATAAATAAAGTATATGATGTGCGAGAGAACAATTGATGGACAAAAAACAAAGAAATCAGTACTTCCAGTCGATACTGATCTTTTGCATTATTGATCATCCACGCTAGCCGTCCACACAGTGGACTGAAAAATCAACGTGTGTCTTACCTTGCACATGCCGTAGTCTGTGAGCTTGATGTGTCCCTCGTGATCCAAGAGAACGTTGTCCAGCTTCAGGTCTCGGTAGATGATGCCCTTTTCATGCAGGAAGTTCAGAGCGATACAGATTTCAGCAGCATAAAATCTGTGAAGAGAGAAATGCACAAAATGATGTTTCTGACCTGTCCTTGAGGGCCTACATCAGGCCGAAGATCTCCTCTGGTACACAACACGACAGATTATCTATAGCCTGTGGTAGCTGCATGTGTTGCCTTCACCTTTAAAAGGATTAAAACACAGCTGGTGCTTTCACTCTCTTGTAGCACTCCAGGTGAAACATATATTTTGTGGTTCTTTTCATAACCGCACTGTCTGTCAGCTATTTGCATTTTGCGACGCAATAACAAACCAATTCAATGCAAAGCGGCGAATGTAAACGATAACATCTCTTCAGCATTTATGCTCTATTCAAATGATGGATGTTTTAGCTGAGCCCTGATCGATTCAAACTCCATTCAGAAAACAAGAAACAAGGTGTGCTTGTCTTCTTCAGACAGACTTGACAAAGCATGAATTCTGAACTTTTTACAAATCAGCGTCAAGATGCATTTATCTCTTTTTTTTACAAATCACTGTAGTAAACCAGATAGACGGGAATTAACACAATTGACCACATGGTCTAAAGTGCCAAAGTTGGAGAGTGCATTCATGGCCCCCAGAGGATGGATCCATTCCATTCTGAACACTGTAAGCTTTAATCATAGTGCCATCATCAAGACTAAATGTCTTCTGATCAGAGAGATCACCAGGGTATCTGCTGACAACATACATGCTACAAAAGTAATGAACCGACTTGCACCAACCACGCTTACGACCAACTTGTTAACCTTCTGAAAGCTACAGCCTCCAGGGCTGAAGACTCCTTTAACGAGGGGAAATGTTAAGTACATTTTCACTGTGCCTGCAAATCATTACTCAAACTTAAAAAAATAAATAATAGCAGCCGTGCAGCAGGCATGGTTATTTCTAATTGATCAGTGATTTTTAGAGGTGCAAAGAGCTTCCTTAAGTCGATTATTCCCCTCATGGTGAACATATATTTATAGCAAACATAACCCTCTTGTTTTGACCGTGATTGGATGTTCTTGTTGTGCTTCTTGGTGAGTCAGTAGCGTTTCCTCTCCATGTGTAGGTAGAGTGTTTTCTGTCTCTGGGAGATAAGCCTTCATTAACAGTGACGGGCCCCCGCCTGCTGTAATTCCACGATTGTCAAACAGTGAGGGAGAGACTGTCGTGCGGAGATGTTTGACATCACGAATCCCACATCGCTCCCCCACGCTCTCTCTGTGACAGCCTCCATTGTACGCCGTGGCTCTGGTGCTTACATCAGACTGATAGAAGCTGCATCCTATCAGCAGCATCCATCGCCCACCGGCCCGCCTCCCCCACGGCGCGGGGGAATGCAGCAGGGCTCTCTCTAAGTGCGCTGCTCATGAATATGTACAATCATTATGAGTGATTAACATGCTGCTTTGCATATGTACAGCCACTGTCTCCAGAATACAGATTGCAGGGGCCGATAGGGGCCCAACGGTGCCTCTCTAAATTACCCAGCCTTTGATCCAGCATTTATCAGAGCCGCAGTTGGAATACCCCGCAAGTGCGCAGGCACAATGAATTATGGGTGCTCATTATATTTCTCAGTGGGGGAAAAATAAGTGTTACATTGGGTGTTGGCAGCGCAGCCACGTGCATGGAGCTGCTGAAGCACCGCATTAGGGTTTGTGAGGAGAAGAGGTTTGTGGTGCAGGAGCGCTTGAGACTGGGGATCTTCTAACACGCACTCTCAGTGCACCACAAAACACAAGATGCTTTCATGAAACTGATGCTTTATGTTCTAGCAAACATACTACACACCCTGTGCTTTACATAACATACTTTGAAGAGGACATGGGACATGTCTCCAGTCTTTAATGTTCAGAAAGCTCTTTAATTCTCTCATACTGCCTGTGCTGCAGCACCTCTTTCACCCTCTGTCTGAAACCAGAGCCCAGTCTGCTCTGATTGGTTAGCTGGCCAGCTTGTGATTGGTCAACAGCTTAGAGATGTCCCGCCCCTGAGCCTTTCACGTACAATGCGTTGGAGGCTAGCCAATAGAAGCACGAGTGTTACAAAGTGATGTCACTATGTTAATGAAGAAAACAAATGAGTCCAATTGAGGCGTTTCAGGCAGTGTGTGGGAGAGAAACTCCCTCTGGAGGGAACACAGGGATTGTAGTCTTTGTAGAGCATTAACATGCACACACACACACACACACACACACACACACACACACATATAACACACTGCAGAGAAGGGAAAAGCCCAACAAGCTAAATCGGCCTCTTAAATGTTTCAACCCAAACATTTAGTCTTGTGTATAGAAGTGTTTCCTGTGTAGCCACCACAAATCCAGTCCTACATTCACACACTTGCTCTGATCACACAGGGTGTTCCTGGAGGCCCACAGCAGTCCCTGGTCCTGGCTTTTGATTTTTACAGTACAACATTTGGCAAAGGTAAAGCGATGTAGACAAGCTATATGTGTACAGGAACAGGATGCTCACCGTGCATGTTCTTCCGGAAGCTTCCTTTGTCGTTGCATATGAAACATCATGTCCCCGCCATTCACATATTCAATCACCAGGAATAACCTGCAAAACCGAGCATGATGGGAACATCTTGTGTCTTAATAGGCAGAAATAAAGAAATACATGATACAGATGATATCATGAGGAGTCCAGTTATAAAAGATAATATGAGCTCATCACTTTGATTTCAATCCATATGCTTCTTTAGAAGGTATATTCAAATACAACACACAATAAATGTACCTGCCGTAGATTATAAAAACAATATTATTCCTCTATTCTGTGCATTAAAGTCCCACATAACTCTTGTTTCATTGGAATGAACATGGCCAGGAATATATGATCAGTCAGCTTTTGTGTTTGCATTATAGCTGAGAGGAATGTAATACTATTGCTAATTCAACTCTATGTTTAAATGTCTTTGTATGCTATGGCTGGGTTGTCCATTTGTTTTTGAAGATCCACGTTATTATTTTTCACGAGTGAAAACTGAGGACACATCAATGCAGAAGGCAATTAGGAGATCATAATAATCTGAATAATATATAAGGTAATGAAAGGGAAGGAAAACTATCAAAATATCCAGGACCAATTCATAAAATATACAATATCCACATACTAATGCACATAATGTTGTGGTTGGAGCTTTTGATGTATTTGCACCTTAAGAACTAAAATGGTGATATTGCATGAAATGATATAAACCAGCTTGATGATTGAATAAAGAGCAGAGCACCATCAGAGAGTATTCTGAAAGGTCCTGTCAGGTGTGTGAGCTGCAGCTGAGATGTCAGCCTCCTCATGCTCTTACCGACTTTCTGTCTGGAAACAGGAGTGGAGGCCTACTAGGAATGGATTGGTGGACGCCTGCTCGAACACATGCTTCTCTGTCTGCACCCAGTCGATATCCTGGAGAGGGGGGGGAGACGGACGGAGAGATAATGTATTAACAATCAATGTGTCTGATCGATACACTTTCTCTGTGGTTAAACAGAGAGGGGGAGACACGCCATGCCACAGATACACAATCCTATAAGAGGGGTCATTACCTCCAGTCTCTGGCCATTACCCAGGGCATTGTTAGTGAGAGATAAAGGGCCACTCCAGGTTACAAAACCATGGCAGATCTACCCAAAGACCGGTAGCTTCCTGAGGAGCCACCATGTGCCTTTGGTCAGTGGACTGCTTTGGCCCATTTCAGAGCGATTCACCTTCTTACCTTTATTTTGAAGCTCTGTTCATAACGGTCTTGTCTGTCAAGCCCTTACATTTGCTTTGTGCGTCGCAATATGGAAATAAAGAGTAAGGCGGAAATGAAAACAACAGCTTTAATGCTCTATTCAGAGCTGAGGTGTGAAACTCGTTTGAGTTCAGGGGCCACATTTGACCTCAAGTGGGCCAGACCAGTATAACCCTAGCATAATAACCTATAAATAACCACCATTTCAAATTGTTCCCTGAAAATGTTCACATTTAATGAACTATCTATTCAAACTAAAGGGGGAGCTGCCTTGACAATGTGAACATACCAAATGCATAAAAGTTGTGAAAACTGGGGTTCATGTCTTTTCTGTAATTTGTACTCTCTGAAAAGTCATCTTTGGAGAACAGATTGGAGCCTCTGGGGGGCAGGTTTTGGCCCCCGGGCCATATGTTTGACACCCTGAATTAGACAATGTTATGTCCAAGGTTAACCTGTTTGATCTGAACTCCATGCAGAATTTAAGAAGTTGTTTTCTTGTTTACTGCAGAAAGACTTCACAAAGCACCAGACCCTTTGACCAATTAGCATCATGATTTAGGTATATTATATTGTCAACATTTGTGCCCAATATTATCATGACACAAATTGGGAGAGGTTCAAAAGTTGGGTTGATATCACTGTGTTAAACCAGATTCATGAATATAATGACCCTACGGTGTAAACCAGAGCGGCAGAGCCAATCGTGGCCCTGGAGGATAGACCCTTTCCACTCTGAAGACAAACAGTCCAGATAACTCAGTCAGCTGCTAAAAACATGTTAATGCTAAAAGAAGGAATAAAGCCACTCTATCAGTGAGTGTCCTGCAAATAGATTACAGCATAAATGCACTTTCAGGTTCATCTCTATCTGAAGTTAAAGCAAGCAGTGAGGGGCTGACGTGTTGGAGCTGAGAGAGATGTGTCTGTTATTGTGGTTACTCATTATATTGTGTGCAGGCAAAGACATTACAGGGATGGAACTATTATTATTTGACTAGGGTTTATGAAGTCTTTTAATCGTACGCTGTAGCACAGTCAGACCAGTTTTACAGAAGCTATTTTTTATCTTTTTATTTTGTAAGGTTAAAAAAAGACAAATATGGTTCAATCCTACATTTTTCTTTGAATTAAAACACATAATACATTTTGAAAGTAATTGCCGGACTTTTGAAATGCTCCGGAGTTATTCTAATTGTTTGGATAACTGAAGCGAAACTCAACAGCGGGTAAAAGGGAAGGGGTTTAAATAATACAAAAGGTTCCTTTAAGTATGGCCACTGGCATGAATAACCTTCAGTATCTGCGCAAAGATCCGTTTTCCATCATTGGTATCAGTCAGCTGTGGTTTGAATTGTCCGCACTTCAGTTACAGAGCTGAGTGCCTAGCCTGAGCCGGGGATGTTTTATGCCGATTTAAAGTGTCATTAAGTTGATGATGGTTAATCTTTTATGTATATGTTGTACTTGATACTAAATCCCTCCTGGTCAACTCATTATTACTTGAGGAATCTCTAATTATGCAGAATATGCAAGGCCAACATCTCTCGTATTGGCTCCTTTAGTAGTTAGTTTGTCTGAGAGAGCTCACTTTGATGTCAGTACCAAAGAGATACATTATTAAATGAATGTGCACGAGTAGAGCCATGAATACATGAATGTCCTATCACAACATTAGAAAGATTGTTCCTTAAATCCCATTCATTAGGGTAAAACTGCATTCATGGATCTTTTGCTTTTGTCACAAGTCATTAGGATTGAACAATGTTTTAAAATGAAAGTGTTTATATGTGGAAGAGAAGAACATATTAGAAGATGTTGAGTGGAGTTATGCAGCCTGTGACAGATGTTGGGTGCTGCAGGAGCTGCGGACAGTGATCCTGGTAGGAAACATCAGCCTGTGTTTTCACTTTACTGTTCAGGAGTTATCTGTTGAACAATATCGCCATCTAGTGGGCTCCCACAGCAACAACAACAACTGAACAATCAACAGGAGGAAGCACTCATCACAATTTAGTTTTACATTTCTTTTAAACGTTTTTTTAGGATATTTGCAATTGTGTTGCATGAATCCAACTGCTAAATATCAGTTTTCGCAAATCAGTTTTATCAGACTGTTTTGTGTTTGTTGGTGTGCAATGATTCTCTGATGAGCTTTGATTGATTGCTTCCTCCTGTTGATTGTTCAGTTGTTGGTGCTGGGGGATTGCACAATGTAACCACTGCCTTAACATGGTGGCAGTCTATGTGTTGAAGTGAATCATCATTACAGTGTGACAATGTAGTTACCTAACTAATGTTTACTTGGGCTGTTATAGGGCCGACTTTATAACTTCAAACAGGAAGGAACGGGAAGCTTTTAAAAAGGGAGTGGGAAGAGCATTCAACATGTATTATTTACTACATTTGACTATTTACATTGTCAGTTTTTATGTTTGATTTAGAGGCAATCCCTCGTCATCTGTGTCAAAATGCTTACTGTTTTTCAACTCCTTTCTCCAGCAGCAGATTTTCTGAGCCTTTATTTAATGTAACATGCTGTCATATACTGTAGAAATACCATAAAGCCCACAGTCTTGCTCATTTGATATGCTGTAATCCAGTACAACACAACATACTGTTTAAATGAGGGCTGTCAACATTAACGATCTGTTATCTATACTTCTTCATTTTTAATCGATTGAAAGCACTAGATGAAATCGATTATAAAACAAAACAGGGGAGTTAAGTTAATTCAACAATAATTCTGTAGTCTCTGTATCTAACTGTTATTTGACAATGAAATTATTAACAGTGTATTTAAAACACTGTTTTGTTGCAGCTTGGAACAAATTAATAATTGCAAGGTATTGCTAAATAAAATAATGAGTAAAATGTCAGAGGTCAGGTGGGAAATACCCATCACAATGTCTTCAAGCCAATAGTAATAATTCAAAGTAAAGCAGAAAATGTTAATGTTAAAGAAACTGGAATCAAAACAGATTTCAGATCAGTTTAAATTGTTGAATATTCATTACCCCAAACGCAACATCTTGCAAGAAACAGCGTCTGAGAGCTTCTTAACATTTAACAAACTATGAATGTGTCATACCCACTTAACGGGAAGAAACTCAACTATCAGACAATATTAAAAATGTTTAGCTAAACTAAACACAAGGGTAATACCAAGCCTCTGAATTAGCCCTGAGCAAAGAAATGCTAACGCACTTAGCACAGAACTCACGGTAGAAATACCTTAATACTTAACGGATCTGCACAAACAAGATATCACGTGAAAGCTGAAATTCCACAGATTCCAGAAGTATAAGTGTCATCACTGCGCGACCAAAACTCAGGGCAAGGACAAATTGAGGCTTCAAAATATGAGAAGACTGATCAATACCTCCATAATCTTCAGTGTGGTTAGCTATGAATCTTCCAAAACTTCCAAACACCTTGTCCTGGACATAGTTTCTACAGTATAAACTGTGCAACAGTACAGTAGGCCCACACAAACTGTAGAACACCGGGGCTTTGAGAACACTCAAAATTACTTAAAATGATTTAATTCCCATTTAACCTGTTAAGGGGCTTTCCTCCCCCGTTTTTTTCCTCACGAAACTGTGTCTCAGGGCTTCTTAAAATGTAATAAACTATTCATGTGTCCTACTCATTTAACGGGAAGAAACTCAGCTAACTGATGATATGAACCATGTTTACCGAAACAAAACACAAGTCTCACAAGAAGCGTCTCACAAGAAGCGTCTCACAAGAAGCGTCTAAACGAGCCCTGAGCGAAAAAATGCTAACGCACTCTAGGTATAAATCAATCTATATACTTATCGGATATGCACAAACAAGCTTAGCTAACAAGCTGAGATTCCACAGATTCTAGAAATATAAGTATCATCACTGAGCGATTAGAACTCGCGACAGGGGAAGCAAATACAGACATCACACGACGTAGCTTTAATTAGCAAAACACAGAGATATGCTCACCTTTTGCTGTTATTCTGATCAAAAACGAGAAAAACGCGGCTGAAGGTTAATCCATAGGTTAATCCAATGTGTCTGTCACTTTGAAAAAGTATTAATAATAATCCATAATTCCATTTTTATGTCAAAAACTGAGTTTTCATATTAGCTGCTAATGATAGCTTCCAGAGTGTATGACAGCTTCCTGTTTTGTCTCCTTGGATACGAGTCCAAACAACTCACAGACTGCACCGGGCACTGACCTAGGCGCCCTGTGACCATCAGATTTGACGACGCTGATTGGCTGAAATTATGTTTCTGCGGCATAGTTTAAAGATAGCAACAGTTGGCTTCTGCTGCACTTGCTGCACTCTCGTCTGGGCGCTGTGCATAGCGCCCAGACGAGAGAGGGTAATGATACACGGGCAAGGCCAGGCAGGAAACATGTGACTTATCAGTAACTTTAGACATCGTAACACCATTTTGAACGAGATTTTATTGTAGATTATACATTTTCCTGATACCAATTATATAATATTTACCTTGTTTATTAAAAATAAAAAAAAGATTTTTTTAAATATATATATATATATATTTTTTTTTTAATGTGGGAAGAGGGGGGCGCCCCAATGGGCTGGCCCCCACTGGCTCTAACTGTTAAAAAAAATGTCAAAATCGACCGAGAGATATGACAAATTCACCCAAATGACCCCAGAAGTGTTTTTGTTTTTCTAAATCTCTCTAAAAAGGTCAAATGTCACTTGTTTTGCATCAATCTCGATACAGGGTACTTATTGTATGTTATAGTTTGTATTCCTAAAGCTTTCATTCTCCGATCCCATCATTCAAGGGCGGTTTTCACTATAAGTAATGTTTTTTTTTTGGACGGACACTATAATTTAATTTTTTTTACTGTGTTCAATCTGAATTTACTTTAAAATAAAAACATCCATATTGATTCTGACACTTCTACATACAACTCACAGGTTTATCATTGCTTTGAGAAAAAAGATGATTAATTTACCCCTTTTAGAAGTGAAGATATGGTCATTTGTTCTGGGAATGTTATTTTCGAGCCTGAGAACTGAAAAACAGGCTCGGGGCTTAACTAAGCCCAACGACAGAAACCATGTTGAAGATAACCCTCAAATACTGCTCGTGAACTTTGATTTGTATTTTGTACTGATCACACATCACCAGTATAGCACCTGAACTCTGCATTCATTCGTAAGAAGCCCCTATGGGCACAAATATTTCATATAGAGTACCCTAACATTACTGAGTGCTGTTTATCACAAGTCATGGACTATGTGATGAGATGTGGGGAGCTACGGGGGAATTGAGTATTTGGACTGAATGAATATAAACAGTATTTGCCATAACGATGTTGATCATAAACACATACATTGATAATTGAGGGTTGCGGCTTCCTCTTTCTCTTGTTGTGATATCGTAGATGGCTCATGGTTACACACACAGTGACCCATCCCTCCTCGGCACAGCACCAAGCGCCCCGGACAGTCCTTTGTGCCTGTAGCCATCAGGCTGCACAACAAGGGCTCAACAATGTGACACAAACTGGACATAAAAACACACTGTTTCCACAAATAAATATATATAATATGTATATATGACCCAATATGTATATATATGTTCACTTTAATCCATCTCTTATTTCATAGTTTTTTTTTATCATTTTTTGATTTTATCTTTAATTGTATTAATCTGTGTGAATCTGTGCTGTCCTGTTTCTCATCCTTACCCTGTTGCGGTTAAACTACTGAATTTCCCCACGGGGATTAATAAAGGTCCATCTTATCTTATTCATTAAGTGCCTGTTAGTCCACATCAAATGAAGACTAGTTAAGACATTGTGTGGCAACTGCCATTCTGAGGTGAGAGCTGAGAGGAACGCACATGTATGGATTTACCAGTGTGGGATACCCTAAGAAGGGGCACACACAGACCCTCAGGACAAAGGAGACCCATCAGCTCACCAATGTGTTCTGGCCATGACACATTTAGGTCTAGTGGCCTTCATCTCCCTCAGCTTGCTACATGTATGATTTATTTTTGCCTTTGCGTATTTTTGCTCCATGCTCTTACTTTGAAATGCGGAACCACATCATCAGCAGGCTATCAAAAAATGATTTTGTTCTTGTTTCACTGTATTCTCTATAAACACATGTCTGCATCTGAATGCATGATCGCAGGGCAACAGGGGACATATTTGTGTATCTTTAGAGAGTTCTGATTTTCGATTAGTACGGTGCACCTGTGTCACATACTTTCTGTCTCACCTCATCATCGTGGACCAGCTCCTTCTTCACCACCTTCATGGCGTACACCTGCTTGTTCTTCTTCAGCCGGACCAGCAGCACCTTGGCGTAGCTCCCCCGCCCGATCACCCGGATCAGGTCGAAGTCCCCGAGCCCCAGGGCTAGGCCGGGGGACAGCTTGATGCCGTCAATCCCGTCCACCACCGCCTTGATGTCCTGCAGAGGGCACAATGCAGTGAGTGCATAGATACTCTCACATATATATACAGGTAGGCCTACGAGGTTTAAGATTAAGTAGAACATATTATTGCAGCTTGTGACTGCAGTTGAACAAGGAAAAAGAGAGCAATCATTGTAAAAGTTTGATTAAATCATAATGATTCAATCAAAATCATAATACTTTATTTATCTGGGGAGGATTGTGTTTTCTGACAGTTGCTCCATTTTAAAATCAAATCAAATGAACAATAAATAGTAGGGATGCTCCGATCGATCGGCCGCCGATATTGTAAAATACATGACACTTTTCTCTGTGCGCGGCAAAACGGTGTCCGAAAAAGACAGTAAAATAGCGGTATGCAACGTGTGTGATGCAGCGTCCACACGGAGGCGTGCGTTGAAGCTTCCCGGCGGGCGTGTCTGAAACTCGACCAAAAACCAATCACATGAATCTCCCGCCCCGGACACACAAGCACGCGGTTTGATTGGCTAGAGCTTGTACTGGCATATTATTTGAATGGCAAAAGTTTAACATTGCTCAACTTTTGAAGCGAGCAATGCGAGCAAAGCGAAGCGACGGAACCACAATGCAGTTTGGCAAAGCGTGATGTCACCCCATTCAAAGTGAATGGGCAGAAGCGTTGAAGCGTCAACGCACACCGCCGTGTGGACGGGCCGTTACGGCTGCGCCGCGGCGTTCACAGCAATCGCCAATAAAATACAGCAACACATCATTCATGTCGTTTATAAGTGGAATATTACAACTATTATTAACTTTGTCTGCACATAGTAGCCTGTCCAGGAAATATTCCCAAATCAACAAAAACTGCGAGCCGGCACGCAAGATGCTCCGCTTCTGAAACGCGCCCGGTGGGTTATGACGTTGGAGGAGGTCGGACCAAAACTGCCGCGCAGCCGTGACGCGGTGCAGACGGACCCGGTGGAATCTCGGCAGTAGGTGCGCCGCATTTGCGCTTCAGATGAGGCCCCCTCCGCAAGATGAAGCCCCCTCCGCAAGATAAGGCCCCCTCCGCAAGATGAGGCCCCCTCCGCAAGATGAAGCCCCCTCCGCAAGATAAGGCCCCCTCCGCAAGATGAGGCCCCCTCCGCAAGATGAGGCCCCCTCCGCAAGATGAGGCCCCCTCCGCGAGGTGAGGCCCCGCGAGGTGAGGCCCCACGCAGTCTGCGTGATCGGCCTGTAGGGAGGGGCGGCCCTGGGAGCATCCATAATAGAGTAGCAATCGTTTTTTTAAAACATTAGAAATGAAGTCAGAATCTGGAATAAGAAGATAACATTTGAAAAAAAAATCAGACAAAACAAATATTAAAGAAAATGAATATATACCTATATTCATATAAGCAGCATGGGAATATCATTGTACATAAATAACGTTTAAATTATGACATTGTGCAGATCTTCTTCTCACCTCTGTATCTTCTGCTTTTTCCACTGAACAGTTGTGTGGTAGAAAAGGAACTGTGGACAGAGACACAGAACATCATGTGGCATGAACATAGGGAGACATTTAGAGGGGGACAGTCTGCACTGAGGGTTTAACATGAGGGTCTTGTTGGCCAGTAGAGGGAGCAACAGAACATAGAATGAAGTGCAGCTAGGGAACGCAGAACTAGGTCAATCCTCAGAGCATCCTGTATCAGGGACCCCCCCAACAGACCCTCCATGAGTCCACAGTCCCTTTAATAAGATTTACAGCTCAGAGAGAAGCACTGCAGTTAGACAACAGTTACATAAAGGATGATAGTGAATGTGAGGTGAAGCCAAGAGGGTCTGAAAGTTATCCATTCTGATATGCATTCATCCTCACCTGTATACATCCTACTGTACATGTGATATTTGGTGTGAATAGTATCTTACATAGTTCCATTAAGTAATAATGTACTGTCACACCCCTGGCAGATCTGTTCATGGCTATCTTTATTTTTGCTCATTTAAACTCCAGGGAGCTATGTAAAGTATTTAATGTTGCTTATGTGAGTTTTTGAACGCTAAGGTAAATGACTATCAAGTCAGAGTCAGTTTCACAAAGAGATTTAAGAGTGGTCTGTGTGTTCGCTTAGAGATTAGTCTAATACAAGACAGTTCCACACAAATAAAGACTGACCTACTTTAACCCTAGAAGGTTAGCACCCCCCCCCCCCAGGCAACCTCTGATATATGTGTGTTCATACTATGAGCTTACAAAGCCAAAAATCACACACTGGCCCGCTACAGTCGCAGGGTGACACAGCCACAAATGTAAAAAATATAAATGTTTAAATGATGCAGTGTGTTTATTTTACATCAAATGGAAATATGTCTTTGGCACTGGCTAATAAAACAACATGAACCATACACAGTACAATATATAATTAACAAAAAAAAAGGGAATCTTTAAAGGTAGGGTAGGTAAGAATGGAGAAACCAGCTCGAGTGCGCTAGAATTTGAAAGTACGCAGCCGAAAAAAATCTGCCCCTTCCTTCAGACTTCCTTACAGAGCCCCTCCTCCAACACACACAAACGCGCACATGACCAATGAGGGCACGAGATTACATGTTTTTTTTTTTTTTACATGTCACTTGTTAGACGCTATTATCCAAAGCGACTTACATACTCAATACTGAGGGCAATCCCCACAGGAGCAATTTGGGGTGAAGTGTCTCAGGGACACAACGACATGCTGACTGCAGTGCCCCCCTGATCCCAACTCCAACGCACTATCCACTGCGCCACATGCCTCCATGAGATAAGTTTGTGCACAGATGGAAGGCTGACAGGCAGGTAGGCCATCCAGTTACTTTAGCCGCGCCGATTGGTCGTGCTTTTTACAGTACTATGGCTTCCACAGATGAACATTTTTTATGGATTTATTGTCAAAGCATTTCATGTATTCATTGAATAAAACAAAAAGTGTTTCTGAAGTGAATTACCTACCCTACCTCTAAGTGACGAAGTGGCAGTCTTAATAAAAGTGCTGAGTGGTTTGTTCTTCCACTGGCTTGTGGTGCATTAGAATATCAATTCATTAATTAGAAATAAATATTTCATGTATTTAATGCATATTAGATATAATTTAATATATGTTTTTAAGTTGGTCATTGCTTGGGAACTCCTTCAATTATTTCCTGTGATATCTTCTTAAAAGTTTGTTCCACATTTTTGGAGCATTTCCCAAATGTGCAGCAACGCGTGTCAATTTCTTTGGCATACAGTCATCAGTCAAAAAGATGTAATTGCCGTAACTACAGAAATTGCTAAATTAGATAACTATGGAAAGAGATGTTATTTAAGTATGGAAGTATCATGACAAATGTATCCACTCTGGCTTCACACACGCCATGAACAGCAGTCTCCTTGGTGAAAGTTCAGTCCTCCATACAGTATGTTGATTTGTTGTCTCTATGCTTCACCATAAAGTGCATTACAAACAAATTGACTTTGTGGGATATAATAACTACAGTGCATAACCTTTTGGGTATTGCTCTTAACAGCTTTTGAGAACAGCCAGCTTTATTCACTGTTCTTCTGACGATGTGAGGCGAAACATTTTGCTTGTACATTATACATACACAACATAAAAAACCTTGATCCAGAAACATTGCAGCATTTTACTCGTTAGAGAAGAAGAAGGTCTTACTTCCATCTGTGTCCTCTGTGTCATCTGGTGGAAGGTCCACTTCCTCACTCTTGGCATCTGAAGGGGGCTCCTGTGATGGCATGACTGGATCCTGAATAAAGAAAACTAAATAAATATCCAGACACATCCCCAAATATCCACTGAATATCCACACATGGTTGAAACGCCTGGAAGAGTGTAAGATACACCATGTTTGAAAGGAAAAGTCTATTTGCAGAAAGATTGTGTCTGACCAGAGGCTTACTTTGAGGTCAAATTGATTTATTACAGGAAGCCTATGAGTTTGCTATCACCCAGTGGCGAACCGTGTCTATCACAACTGGACCTTCTGTAGACAACCCCCCGGATTCGAAAATGCGGGTGTTCTAGTCAGACGGACGTCACGGAGGCAGTCACTCTGCGTTGGACGGCCTTTTTTTAATAATGTCCATCTTTTCACTGAATGATCGTCTTGAAAAGGGTACTACCAACAATTCCACAACAACTTCCTCTTCACCTGTTGCACTTGTCATTTCAACGTTAAAAACAATAAAACGGCATGCATTCTTTCACACACAGTGACGTCACGAGCTACCCACAATGCAACACGCGCCATATATATATATATAAATATGCCATTTTCATGGAGGTGCAAATATCCTGGAAGTGCAAATATAAACAGCTAGCTAACGTAGCCAGGCAGAGCGCAGTAGGTTTTTTTTCTGAATTAACGACCGAAGAAATCGCTGCATGTCTTCGGATTACATCTCTGGACTTGAGGGGTGTGCTCTAGGTCGTTACCAGCGTAAACTAGAGCTGTGTGGGTTGTCCGATTGCCCTTACAGACTGCGTCGATTTTGGCAGCATCTACGTCTAATTTCTGGAAACACCAGGTGAATACCCCACTTGTCACAATAATATTATCATGCCAATGCATATATGTGGTATTTTAGAGTTGACTAGATATTGATTAAGGCAATAGACTATGATATTCAGTACAGGAAGCTTAGCAACACCTAGACGGTGTACGGCTAAACCCTTGGCCTGCTTGCACCTCGTGTAAAACGGCGGATACCGGAAGTACGGTGTCGCCCTCGGCCCAATATGTGTGTGTGAAAGAATTGCTTCGTCGCATTCATCTATCCTCTGTCTCGAGCCAGTTAACTAGCGGGCCTTCTAGAATACCCTGGAACCGAGGGAAACTCTGAAAGAATACGCCCATTGGCTACAAATCAATATGATTGGTTGATCAAACTGTCAGTCCAAACGTACGCTCTCATTCAGTGCAACGGCCAGGGCATTCTATCAAGGATGTAGAATACCTTGTTGAAGGATATTCTACCCAGAGACCCAGAACAAGATCTGATTGGTTGCTTTCTTTTCTAACACAAAACCACTGAAATGCGTAGTGCATGGTCCGAGAAGGACAAACAAATCAACGTAACACTGTAATATTGCAGATCAACAACACAGATACCATTCTCATTTATTCATTTTATATCAATTGTATTACATTTTATTTATATAATTAAATCGATTTTTTGTCTGTTTTATCTGAGTGTTCCAGAGTATTCTCTGAATACCTTGAAGGCCCTGACGGTTCACCACTGCTACCACCAAACTTAATGTCATTTTAGGAATCAATCAACAACTTTATTAATCCCGCAAGGGGGGAATACAAACTGCAAGAGGAAAAACAGTAAATGTACAAAGAAAGAGGAATCTGTGTTGTGCTAAAGTCAGTAGTCTTCTTAATTCAAATGTAATTACATATTTTAATGGTTTTAATTCACATGCTTTTTTTTGTATAGTTGGTCACCATTTTTATTTATTTCTTACATTGTTATTCGTATAACTCCCATTTAATTTCACTTGCTGATTTAAAAAAAAAAAACTGTATTATTTTCTTTTCTTCTTTTTTCTTCCAATGTGTGTTTATAGATGTGTAAACTTTTTCTTTACACTATTCACACTCTCTGTGTCTGCAACCTTTGTGTAAATACAGTTTAGAAATAGTCTTCATCACTTCAGTGTGTGAGCTTGATTAGAATGTTTGCTGCTTGGCTGTGTTATGTCAGATAGACTGCTGCTGTTAGCTGCTGGGTACATGATGAATACTCACCATAAGCCTTTGGCAGGTCTGAGGGATGAGTCTGTGACAGCGCTTATGGACCAGCAGTTTGCAGTTGATACACTTGTAGCCCTGCCTGCCCAGCCCCCATATCCTTTCAGCACAGTGGCCACAGTAGGCTTTCTGCAAGACACACACAGGACACATTAGTCTTTAACACACTCACTGATACAACCCCTGGCCATTCTCATAAAGCACTAATTAACAGCAACTACATGAATAAATAAGTGTGATGGACATACAGTGACCTTTACACATTTCTCCTTACTGTACTGTTTTAATGCAGGTCTATTCTAGTTGTGATTGCTGCTCGGTCCATTATTCACTCTTGTTTTAGCTCGGTTTTTGGTTTCTACCAACATCTGAAGGAAATACCTTTTCTCTTTAGCTGAAATGCCCCATTATATTCAGCAACTAGCCTCTAACTGTGTCTGTCTGCCGTTTATAAGCAGGTGGTGGACAGTGACTTTGTCAGAGCTTTTTCATGCAGTATACATGTGTTATTTTCATGGAATCTAAAGACTCATAAGGAGACCATTTCTAGTCATGATGATGCAAGTCTCTATTGTAGCCATTTTGTTGTAGAGAGACCAATTTTTTTAAGCGACACTGTATAAAATGATCTTTTGTGACCTCTTAAACATGGAGGTCACGAATCAGCCTATTAGTACAAAATAAACAAGAAAGTCTATCAGTAACACATGAATCCTTGTCATCCAATCAGGTAAGTTATCTAACCTGTGGCACATATCCATATCAGCAAATTACACTGAACAAAAAATTAAAACGCAACACTTTTGTTTTTGCTCCCATTTTTCATGAGCTGAAATACAGGTGAGGATGAATGAAATCAGAATGAAAATTTACACAAAAGGGCTATTTCTCTCAAATATTGTTCACAAATGTGTCTAAATCTGTGATAGTGAGCACTTCTCCTTTGCAGAGATAATCCCACCACCTCACAGGTGTGGCATATCAAGATGCTGATTAGACAGCATGGTTATTGCACAGGTGTGCCTTAGGCTGGCCACAATAAAAGGCCACTCTGAAACGTGCAAGAACTGGGATGTTTTCAGCCTCCAGGAATTGTGTACAGATCCTTGCTACATGGGGCCGTGCATTATCATGCTGCAACAAGAGGTGATGGTCGTGGATGAATGGCATAACAATGGGCCTCAGGATCTCGTCACGGTATCTCTGTGCATTCACAATGCCATCAATGAAATGCACCTGTGTTCGTCGTCCATAACATACGCCTGCCCATACCATAACCCCACCACCACCATGGGCCACTCGATTCACAACATTGACATCAGAAAACCACTCACTCACACGACGCCACACACGCTGTCTGCCATCTGCCCTGAACAGTGAAAACCGGAATTCATCCGTGAAGAGAACACCTCTCCAACGTGCCAGACGCCATCGAATGCCCACTCAAGTCGGTTACGACGACGAACCGGAGTCAGGTCGAGACCCCGATGAGGACGACAAGCATGCAGATGAGCTTCCCTGAGACGGTTTCTGACAGTTTGTGCAGAAATTCTTTGGTTATGCAAAGCGATTGTTGCAGCAGCTGTCCGAGTGGCTGGTCTCAGACGATCTTGGAGGTGAACATGCTGGATGTGGAGGTCCTGTGCTGGTGTGGTTACACGTGGTCTGCGGTTGTGAGGCCGGTTGGATGTACTGCCATCGGCTTATGGTAGAAAAATTAACATTCCATTCACGGGCGACAGCTCTGGTGGACCTTTTGATATTACTTTATTTCATGTGCGCGGTATTTCTTTCACGTGTTCTGTTTGGTTGTGCTGAGTTGTTGATTTTAAGAGGTTTTTTTTTCCCTCTAAAATACGTTTTTTCCTGTAAACAGAATAATATTTTGGTCTGGTATACATCTACTGTAAAGCACAGGCCTAATGCAGTTACATCACATGGTCTCTAGAGCGTTGGTTCTGTCATTGTTGTTTAGCTGACATTGCTAAATTAGGACTGAAGGCTGTTCAGTGTCCCTGGACATCAATTCATCCGTCACCAAAATGTCCCCCTGGAGACTGAACACATGCAGTGTGTGTGTGTGTGTGTGTGTGTGTGTGTGTTGTGTGTGTGTGTGTGTGTGTGTGTGTGTGTGTCGACAGCATTCATTCATTGGGGTGGATGCTGACGGTGTTTGTAAAGAACAAAGAGTCCCAGTCACTGCTCTGTTGCCATGGAAATGCTTCAGCAAGACTTCAAAGGCTTCCTTCTGTCTTTCTCATCTGACTCTACACAGAGGTTAAGGCATACATTTATAAATGAATCAGCAGCTTTAGTCCTGTTTCTTTCCCTACACAGCACCCAACCAGTCAGCAGTATGAAGAGTCACTGCGTCAGGCTGTGGACACCAGGTAGTCGGCCCTTTTAATAGTGATACCTTTTATACCTCAAGATATCCTGGCTCAACCGTTGTTTTATTCCTCAACTTGTTTTCAGATGTCTAAAAACACAGCAGGAGCCTTGTGATTAAGCCCAAATGCTTTGCATACCAAGCCTGTATCTTACTTATGTGTTTGTTTGTATCTGATTAAAATAGTTACGTATAGAAACCTTGCACATTTTCAAATGCTTAGTTTAATATTCTATTTGTTACACAACTAAATGCAGAGGCCAGGGTTGCACTATTAAAAGTCAAAGCTTGCTATGGATAGTGCAATGGATAGTGTTCGTCCCAATCAGGGCTAATGAATGAATGACTTGAGCAAGAAGCTATCGTTTAGCTGCCTAGAACACAATCATTGATGTGTCATCTTCGTACATCCTTTGTTTCTACGATCTTGTAGGTGGCAGCACTTTCAGCTTAATGCTAACATTAGCATTCTAAAAAGCTGACAGTGACTTTGTAATATTTAGAAGGTCAAATGTTCACCTCCTAATTTTACAGTGCTATTTGACTTAATTCAAGTTCAACGGACCGTATTTGGTCATACACCAAAGCACTGAACTGATGTTGATGGTTCTATGGGAAAACAAATGAGAAATCAACAGTGATCCTCTGTGGACCGTTAATATCAGTAAAGTAGTTCATACAAATCCATCTTACAAAATCTTGACCAACAAACCCTAAGACATTACCATACAAATCTAGGAGCCACAATCTGAGCCTCTGCAGTCCTCTGGAAAATATGCTCGAAAATAATAGATAGACAACATTACAACCCACATTCAATACATTATTATACTGCATTGTTTATTTATCTATTTAAATGCAAATGTGAATTCAAATGTAAATGTATTGACTAGGTTAAAAAGAGTCAACCAACAATTTCCCTTTTTTGTTAACTCTACTAGCCGTCAATCAGAAATCAAATCAAAAAGGTTGCTGACCCCTGCAATAGGATCTTCGCCGACCTCTGGTCTCAGACCCTAATGAGCTTATTTAAGACAGCCATGTTGTTGCATCACCCAAAGATTTTCTTTTTACTTAAAAGGCTGAACTGTGTGTTGAAACTTCAGATCTTATGTTCTCATTAGGTATGCTGGTTTAAAGTCCAGACTCCAGAATCACACTGTTTGATAGCCTTATTTAGCCAATCATTTCCAAAGACGAGTTTAGATAATGGGGAATTCAACGTCTGAATGTTCTAAAAGAATCCCCAAGAAATTGCTACATGCCACAAATCTTCCTTTATTACCAATAAATGCAGTGTTTAGCTCAGATCAAGATAAATAAATGATGATAGGCCATCAGGAGCTGTTCTAATATATCGAAAGAAGTATTAATCTGTTGAAACTTCACTTGGGGAACATCATTCTGGTATCTAGAAGAAGAACAAATACAAGCCCAAAGAAAACATTGAGCCCTGAAGGAACCATGAATAGTGAGACATTAAAGCTGCACTGGCTGGCCCTGCATAGGGCAGTGGAGTGTGTGTGTGACGTCCTTGACCCAGCTGGACATTTGCGGCAAGTGACGTGAATATCTAATAGAATAGAATAGAAAGCCTTTATTGTCATTGTACAAAAACATACAACGAGATTTGGAGTGCAACCCTGTCACAGTGCGCAGAAAACAAAAACAGACAACATAAAAACACGTCGGTAGGACAGACAAACTTAAACACGTTTACAGGGGGGAATAAATAGTTTAGAACAATGGCGAAAAAATCTATAAAGTGCATCAAAGAATAAAAAGTGCATTAGTTAAGTAATTGAAAGAGTATTGCACTTAAGACTGTAGGTTTAACAGCCTGGTGGTCCAGGGGTAATGATATTCTAATAACCCCAGTCTGCTCCACACACTACAGTATATTCACTGCATGATTTACCACATAACCTTATCAAGAGCACAGCCTGATTAAACAGAAATAACATCATTTATACATTGTACTTTGGGCAGACAGTCAAACTTCACTACACAGCAGCCAGCAGACTGAAACCAGTGCAGATATGGACTGCAACCTTTTACAGCACATGTCATGCTGAAGTGCATCTGGTTGTGAAGGGTCCAGCAGCTGCCTGCAGCTCGGGAATAAAGGGATGAGTACAAAAAAGCTTTCATTGATTGCCAGTCCTCCCAGCAGCCCAGCAGACAGATCATATGAGTGCCTGGAAACTGACAGCATAATATGCCGGGGAATGATCTGCTGTCTAGTTCACCTCTGAGTAAGAAATGTATCAGAACAGACTGACCAATAATGACTGCATCAATCCGAGCAGTGACATCAGGCCACAAAGGTACAATACAAATATCTATCACATGTATTACCACCACAACCTGATGCAGCTTCCTTAGAACCAAGACAGGCTGATCTATGTGGTTTAAACCCAGTGCTGGCCCCACCTGCTGTGACCCCCTGCTGGGGATGGAAAGGTAATAGCTGCTGTCCCGCTCGGACAGAAAGAGGCAACAACCTCCCCTCACTCAACAGCATCCTCTGTTAGAATTCTCTATATGACAGGGAATCATGTGTAATGCTTCCTCTCCTATTTCCTTAAGAGTAGGATAAACTGGACCATCCTTTATGAAAGCAAAGGACATAATGCTGCCCCATACTGTGACTCCGTTCAGCCGCACATCAGAAACATCTGTCTCCCAGTGTAAGTGCAGTCAGATTCTCGTAGCACCGCGGTTGTCTCTTCCTAGACCCTGAGGAATTCTCTTTCATCTCTCCTAACCCAATGAAGTTTCCCATTAATGTAAAAGATAGAAGACCAGTTCTTTGACTGTTTGACCAAGGTGATTGCAAGAGGGTCAAAAGAGGCTAGCCTAGAGAGTTCTAGGACAATACCTCAGGGTCCAGACTGTTTCCTATTTGTTATTTTAATGATTTTCAACTTTAGGGTCCAGATGGGCAATTTTAGCGCTATTCTGATTGCATTTCAAATGTAAATATGAGTGTCCTGAGCATACTAGGAATTGTTTATGTGCATCTATCAGTCTTCAGCTATTATCCTGATAAGACAGCAGTTGTCAACGGTAGAAATGACCACGTTCCCTCTCAGTTCTCAGTAGCCTGCTTTAACCAGCATGACTTTTTCATTGGATGTTCTGTCTAGTAGCATGTGAGGCTGGTGTGTCAGTCACATCCTTAACAGAGCGCTTGTGACGGCAAACAGCCAGCATTGACGGCTGGATTCTGCCTCATCACGTGGGAAACAGCAGCTAAAGAGACCCGATTATGTCTAATGAGAGGCAGCTTTCTGCACTGCAACATCAGGGGGAGATGGAGAGGAGGGAGGGGGGAAGGGGCAGGCATGAGTCTGAGAGAAAGGAGAGGGATGGAGTGAGAATAGGGAGGAGAAACCTGACCTACTTCTCCTTGGCTTATTTATATGCTGAGGACAACATTGTGAACCAACCAGAAGCCTGGAAGCTGGCATAGCAACAACGGTCAGAGAAATCCCAGACTGAAAAACAACTGGTCCATTTTACCAAGACTAAATCATACATTTATAATACAACTATATCCATGGAAATCTTTCAATTACATCCCTGTGTCCTGAAATGTACATATGAATTGATTTTTTGTAACTTTAACAGTTAAATGAAACAGTGTAAAAATGGTCAACATATTAATTGTAATGTCCAACAATCTCTGAGACTTGTCAACTAAATGTTTTTTGACGTTTTTCCGCAGTTCTATTTTTGCACCTTAGAGAACATGATTAAGGTTAAGAATAATAATAGGCTTGATTACAGAATAAAGAGAAATTAAATGCTCACTTGAAGCAGGAACATCTGTTAATATTTACCCAAAACTATTATCTTATCTTCAGGAAAATATTTCAACATTCTGGTAAAAAAATGCACAATATTTATTCCATTTCTTTTTGGAGAGTGAGATGAGAAGATGGATGTCTATCTCATGTCTTTTTGTTAATAAGGAAGATGCAGTCGGCACACAGTTAGCTTAGCTTAGACTGAGTGTAATGTACTGGTAACTTATATTACTCTAACCAACACCTACAGTTCACTTCATATCATTAGTTTATAAAGTGCACAAACAGAAATATAGAAAAGGAGTATGTGCTGCCAGTATTTGTTGGTGAACAACAGTCGGTGCAACGTGGTGAAGCTTCCTGAAGTCTGGTTCTCTTCAGGAAGTTGAAGGTAAAGAGGTAAGGTTAGGTTGTCAGGTTTATGGTTACTAAAGTCCAGAAATATTTAAGTTGGAAAACCTTCCTTGGATTTAGTGGGAATTAATAGGGAAGTTACCCTTTAACTCTCATTATGACAGAAGGCCTAATTTGCCAATATTCCATAACTAGTGTGAACATTTATAATAATAATAATAATAATAATAATAATAATAATAATAATAATAATAATAATAATAATAATACATTTGATTTATATAGCACACTTTAAAAACAATGTAATCTCAAGGTGCTTCACAAAGCTATAAGGAGAAAATAATAAAACATAAAATAAAAAGAGATCTAAAGGAGCATATTGAATAAAATATGGTAATATAAAAAATAAAAAGGTTAAGAGCATAAAAGGTTTAAAATAAAATAAATAAGTAAAGTAAAGGACAGTCAGTAAAATGCGGTGTGGAACAGGTGGGTCTTGAGGCATTTCCTAAAAACTGAGAGTGATGCAGAGGTCCGTATGTTCTCTGGAAGCTCATTCCACAGACGTGGACCCAGGGAGGAGAAAGCACGGTCTCCCATGGTGACCAGTTTTGTCCGCGGAACATCCAGGAGATTGGAGCTGTCTGACCTGAGTGTGCGTGAGGTATGTGAATGTTTTCTAGTTAGCAGTTCCTTAGGTAGGTGGGGCCGGTGTGGTTGATGGCATTGAAGACCATTATGAGGACTTTGTAGTTGATCCGGTGTGTTACAGGGAGCCCGTGGAGTGAGTGGAGGATGGGGGTGATGTGCTCTGATTTGCCTGTTTTTGTGAGTATCCGGGCGGCACAGTTTTGTACATATTGCAGTATCTGAGTGGTTTTTGTTGGAATGCCTGCAAGCAGAGAATTGCAGTAGTCAATGCGGGAGGTGATGAAGGCATGGACCAGTTTTTGGTCAAATGAATAACGACTATATATAATAATATAAGAATAATACAAGGAGGACGGAGCCTCTCTTTTCCTCCCCCTCTCCTGACAGCCCGTCAGTATCCGTGGTCTCATGCAGCTGGCTGATCCAGTAATGAGTGACCTGACAGTAAAAATAAACATATTTATAACTAGTTTAGGTAGTTTGAGAGGTCATTAAAATAGCTAAGGGTGATGATCTAACTTGAAGTGTGTGTTTTGTTCCGCTCATCGCTCCATCACAGTGGGCGGAGCTGCAGGTGATCATGAAGAGCTGCGTGTCTCCTCTCCTGTCCGATTAGACTTCACTCGCATTTATGTCCATATCGATCAAATCTAGCTGGAAGCTCCTGCTGGGTGCACTGCGAGATACACTGGGGCTATTGCGTCATCGTTATCAGGAAATGATCATTTTAGGGCGTAATCACGGAGCCTTTTGGCCCCCCAGAGCGTTTCGTCCGCAGATCTACCCACCTTGGGACCCGTTATCGTTTTCCTGCGTTTCCATGTCGGCCTCGTGTGGCCGAACCGTCTATCTGATAGAGAACTGTAGCAGATACGACCGTTATCAGTCCTTGTGTGGCTTTCAGAGTGGCCTTTTATTGTGGCCAGCCTAAGGCACACCTGTGCAATAATCATGCTGTCTAATCAGCATCTTGATATGCCACACCTGTGAGGTGGGATGGATTATCTCGGCAAAGGAGAAGTGCTCACTATCACAGATTCTTTCAGATTTGTGAACAATATTTGAGAGAAATAGTTATTTTGTGTATATAGAAAATGTTTTAGATCTTTGAGTTCATCTCATGAAAAATGGGAGCAAAAACAAAAGTGTTGCATTTATATTTTTGTTCAGTGTAATAATTCAGGATGCAAAGTTCAACACAGTCTACTACACCAAGCCATCCAAGACAACCTCAACTCCCAACCACATCTGAATTTAAACAAGGCAGGAATGAAGTTTCCTCAAAAATATTTAGTTTTTAAGCAAACAAGTAGTATGTATTTTGGATGAAAGCATTCCGCTAAACAGCATACATGACCAGAGCAGAAGTCTAGTCATTAGCCCTAATGCACCTACAGTATACTGTTTGTGTCTTTTATTGAAAAAGCCAGGCTACATCAGTAATGGCCCCTTCAAGGTGGAGATGCTGGAGCAAGATAACGCTGCACTGGGTTGGTCCACTGAGAGATGTTTCATCCTAAGAGCTGCTTTACTTACCAGGACAATTGTAACAGTGGGCACATGGTTAGCCTAGCTTCAGTGAAGGTGATGTAAAGGTAAGGTTTAAAAGATCAACCTTATATCTTGAAAGGTATGGCACCAACTAAAAGGATATATTAGCGTGAGTGTAGAACTAAATGCAGCACTTTCACATTTAAAAATATTTTTTTTCTCCAATAACATGATATGACCTCACTAAAGGAGAGGCTTCAACGCCAAGGTAAAGCAGTTCAACCTGACCTCTTTTGAAATAGCATTAATGTATTTCCCCTGCCTTTCAGAGTGGCATATCTGCATTCCTGAATAAGAACACTCCAACGTTTTAGGTTGGAAGGATCAAGCAGGGCTTTATCCGGAAAAGGATTGAAGCCCACACATGCATGTGGGTACCTGTGTGTGTGTGTGTGTGTGTGTGTGTGTGTGTGTGTGTGTGTGTGTGTGTGTGGTGTGTGTGTGTGTGTGTGTGTGTGTGTGTGTGTGTGTGTGTGTGTGTGTGTGTGTGTGTGTGTGTGGAATGTAGCTAAAATGGGACAACTGTCACACAAGCCATAACTAGGACACCATGAATTATGCACCAATATCCAGATAACGAATGGCTGAAGCGTTGACCGGATTACCTGTGATATATAATTTAACTGCAGCATGTTTCTGACACACTGCTCTGTATACCTTAACAGGAAACAAATCACAGTAACTGTGAGGTGCAGGAATATCAAATGTATACACAATTCCTAGAAAAGGGCTGCTTCTCTTCAACACACCACCTGCTGATGAAGACCATGACATGAGGATAAAAGTGTGAGGATGAAGATCCTCAAGCATGATTATAGGTAATTCTTTCAAACTCAAGAAAGAGCTTTCATGCTCCAACCCTATTTTCTTTAATAAACATACAGAAGCCTGGGTCAGACTTTGATTCAAAGCCAATATCAGTTGGTCGGTTAGCTCTTACAGATATAACAACCCTAAAAGCAGCTGCTGCCTCCAGATACTAACTGCCTCTGTACACACTGGAAATGACGCTCAATGCACAGACATGGCATCACCAGTGGTGGAAGAAGTCCTCAGATCTTTACTTAAGTAAAGGTAGCAACACTTATTTTTAAACATACTCTGATAAAGGTAAAAGTCCTGGATTCATTTATTTAAAGGTCCCATGTCATGCTTCTCCGGTTATTACCTGTCCCCTTGTGTGTTATGTAGCTTGTTCTGCATGTAAACGGTCTGCAAAGTCAAAACCCTCAAAGTACACCCTGCAGCGAGTAAAACTCTAACACAGAGAAGACCTGTCTGTGCTGCCCCAGAACGCCTCGTTGGACATTTCTCTTTTTTCATTGTTTACTTCTTGGGTATAGTGACCTATAGTATAGTTACGTTTGGACCAATCCGCAGACTTCCTCACACACACACACTCGGCGGGACGTTGCGAGGCAGTGTGAGCTGGCTCACTGGTGTGGGGTCGGCGAGACAGCGAGACCGCGGAACTCAGCCTGAGCACACACACAAACTCCCAGCCAGGCTGCGGTGTGTGTGTGTTTCGGGCTGGGTTTCGCTGTGTCTCGCTGTCTCGCAGGCGGCCACTGGCTCACAAAATGTACTTAAAGTACCAAAAGTAAAAGTAATTCGGAATCCTATATATTAAATGACGGGATATTGATTATTGATGCATTAATGTGTTCATCACAGCTCCATTTGGAACTTATTTTAATTAATTGCATATGGCTTCTGGATATATTTACCTAAAATTAAATGTTAATGTTCCTTTTTAGTTATTAGTTGATTTATATTCTATCTCAGTTTATAATCTGAATCTATAAAGTAACAAATGATGTACCGTAGAAAATAATAAAGTACAATATGGGCGGCTAAAATGTAGGAAAGTAGAAGTATTAAGTAGCATAGCATTAAAATACATTAAATGAATACTACAGTTATGTGAAATCTGTTGACATACATTTATTTAAAATCAACGGTTCAGTTTTTTCAGTGTACACCAAACTGGAATTACTATCATTATACACTTTCTGTGTCTTCCATTGACACCAGGTCCTTATCATGTTATCCCAGTGAAGACAGACCCATAACTGAACTGAAGCATTGTTCCGGCATTACTCCTCCGAGTGGGAATATGTATCAGCGTCAGCGAGATTTGATTTGACACTCACCCTGTTAAAGCGCTTGGCCTGGAAGAGGTGTCCGTTGACTCGGTAGAGTTTCCTCCATCTTCTGGCCCCGCGGCGATAGATCGATTCTAGGAGAGAGAGGAAACGGTTGTAAAGTAGCAGCATGGTGAGGGGCTGATGGGAAATATGTGTGCCGAACAATGGGTGAGCAAGATGAGTGATAGAGAAGAGGGTAAGCTGAAGGAGAGGTCCTTCCTTCTCGAGTAGTCTGAGTTGAAGTGAGGGGAAGACACACATCAGGTTTCTCTACAATATGCACGCATGCTCACACACATACACAGCAGACACACACACACAAACCCAAATGCTGTCTCTCGGCTCTCCCTTCATCTTCCTCTTTCTTCCCTAGCTTCTTCCTCTCCTCAAAACCTCCATCCCTTCTTTTCTTTCACTTCTGGTGATGATTGGACTCATTAGTGCTCCATAATACATTGTATTCAGATGAGACCATCAAGGTGTAGCTATTTTTAACAGGATCATGTAGTCAGCTATTATTAAACTGCAGGGCATAAACATGCGCCGGCGGTGTGCTGAAGCTTCTGTCGTCATATTAGACTATTATTTAAATTATCCCACATTGGGCTCAAACAAATGGTTTATCTGGATTCATGATGACCTGCTGAAGCAAAACTGAGACGTCTACTGGTATGATTTTATAATATTTAAAATCTAAAGAGATAAAGAAGAATATGTTCTGTATTCAGGTTTAAGTATGCTCAGATTAGTTTATACATGATGAATGGCAACACACTTAAAACTTAACTTGACTTGGTTACTTCGATACCATTTGGATCTTATTCCAAAAGACAAATTCTGTTCATGTTCAGCTTCATATTATAATTTAGTTTCTCTACTGGGACATGTCTCCATGCTTTAATGAGTTTAGAAATGACGTAAGATGTAATCTGTTACTTGGTGACAGGGGCGCATTTGCCAGGTGCCTAAAATGCAATGCAACACAAAAACATGGCTTCTCAAAGATGACCATGATCCTTTATGAATCATACATATGTTCACTAAAGGTGAGATGCATTACAACAAATTGGCATCTTTGCACTTGCTCAGATGTGTGTGTGTACTCCCTCAGATTCTCATTATCCACTTGTAATTCAGGACTCAAACCTTGCACCAGGCAGAGAAAATGTGTACAAAAACCTATGAATAAACCCAGGGAGGCACATCCACAGCTGTTGGCCCAGGTTCTAACATTCTTCACAGCTCTGAAAATCCTAGATAGGGAGAGTGGATCATTCCTTAAAGGATACCAACATATGCAATGACAATGTGTAAGCTTTAACACCTCTGTTGCTACCAAAGATGAAGGAGTGCAATTGCACTCAACTTCAGGGCATCAGAAATAGTAACAGAATGTAATCAACATTAAATTCACCTTGGGGCACCACTATTACAAAAATGGAAATCCTTTTTAATTATTTCAATCTCAATTCTGGAGGTTGCTACTGAGTTCTTGGCTGGTGCACCGAGTTCAACGCGGTATGCAATGCATTCAGCCATTCAACTAATAACTGAATATGGAAAATAATTAACAATATAAAGCACCCAAGGATATCTTAGTGAGATGTATTCATTTATGAAAATGAGCTGATCAGATTTTGGCCACTTTATGATGTCATAACGATGTTTTGGCTTGTGTAACCATTAGCCAATCAGCAACCAAGGTAACCCCCCCCCTTATCACCTGAATCTCCTCCTAGAGCTCCATTGAGTTCTTTGTAACTAAATCTCTCTCAGAGGGGCGTGGGGAGGGGCTCCTTATTTTCATCTAAAGTAACAGACAGAGAATCAGCACTTTGGAAACAGAGCTGAAACAGAGGGGATTATGGGTAATGCTGCAATGATCTGTTTGGTGTTTGGAGCCAAACACTTCAGAGACATGTTTTGTATATATCTGAGACCTATATTGATGAAAAACAGTATGATAGGAGAGCTTTAATAACAGAAACATGACCGGTACACAACAGAATGTACGGCTTCATGACCCAGCTCTTAACACAAAATAGCTAAACAACAATAACTAGTAACAAGAAGTTCAATATGAAACATGCCGGCCCACAGTCTAATCCATGTCACAGGGTATAATGAACAAAGTGTATAACCATCCTGCATCATGTCTGCTGTTCCTATAAATAAGTCATGGTTCAATCATCTACCGGTGTGCGGATCATCACTTTAGCAACCATTATATTTATATTAGCAGCAGAACATTTTGATTTCAGGGTCTTACATTAGGCAGTGCTTAAAAAAACAAACAATTTGATGCTCTATCCCAGAGCAAGCAGGAGAGGAGCTGAGTAACTCGACGTAACGGACAACAGCTTGGCCAGAAATGGACTATATAACTGCAGAACACACAGAATGATGTTGTTTATAGGAAGATCTTAAACTTAAAAAGTAATTGACATGAGACAACTGTTTTAACAACACATTTGGATTAATGCGCCACTAAAACTAGTCCCAATCAAATGCCCTTTTTCCTCCTGTTTGAGTAATGTCTGTCAAAACTATAGTGATCAGCTATTTAATGCAATAAGATAATATATTTGTGAGGGGTTTCTTAAGAGTTAAGTGTTGGGGTTAAGTTAAGTCTTCCTCCTAGCTCGTCGAGCCATCCTAATTAAGTGGAGGGACAGTGTCCCGCCCACTCATTTTCAGTGGTTGACGGACGTAATGTCCTGCATGAAATTTGAAAAGGTCAGATATTGACTTCTACACTCAAACAGGAAATGTCAGGAAGCCTGGGGACCTTTTTTAAATGCATTCCACACTCTGTAAAACAATCTGCTATCGGTATAGCTTATCTGCAGCATATGTATGTAAGTATGTATACAGTACAGTATATATATGTGTATGTTGCATGTACTGTATATATATTTATATGTACTTCATGCATATATATTAATTTACCAACATTTCTGGAGAATCTTCGTATGTATGAAACTCACTGTCAGTGAATGTAGGGGATTACTTAAAGATCACCTATTGAGCAAAATCCACGTTTCCATGTCTCTTCTACATCAACATGTGTCCCCTCTTCTTCATGTCTCTTCTACATCAACATGTGTCCCCTCTTCTTCATGTCTCTTCTACATCAACATGTGTCCCCTCTTCTTCATGTCTCTTCTACATCAACATGTGTCCCCTCTTCTCCATGTCTCTTCTACATCAACATGTGTCCCCTCTTCTTCATGTCTCTTCTACATCAACATGTGTCTCCTCTTATTCATGTCTCTTCTACATCAACATGTGTCCCCTCTTCTTCATGTCTCTTCTACATCAACATGTATCCCCTCTTCTTCATGTCTCTTCTACATCAACATGTGTCCCCTCTTCTTCATGTATGTTCTACATCAACATGTGTCCCCTCTTCTTCATGTCTCTTCTACATCAACATGTGTCCCCTCTTCTTCATGTCTCTTCTACATCAACATGTGTCCCCTCTTCTTCACGTCTCTTTCTACATCAACATGTGTCCCCTCTTCTTCATGTCTCTTCTACATCAACATGTGTCCCTCTTCTTCATGTCTCTTCTACATCAACATGTGTCCCCCTCTTCTTCATGTCTCTTCTACATCAACATGTGGTCCCCTCTGGTCTCTTCACATCAACATGTGTCCCCTCTTCTTACATCAACATGTGTCCTCTTCTTCTTCATGTCTCTTCTACATCAACATGTGTCCCCTCTTCTTCATGTCTCTTCTACATCAACATGTGTCCCCTCTTCTTCATGTCTCTTCTACATCAACATGTGTCCCCTCTTCTTCATGTCTCTTCTACATCAACATGTGTCCCCTCTTCTTCATGTCTCTTCTACATCAACATGTGTCCCCTCTTCTTCATGTCTGTTCTACATCAACATGTGTCCCCTCTTCTTCATGTCTCCTCTACATCAACATGTGTCCCCTCTTCTTCATGTCTCTTCTACATCAACATGTGTCCCTCTTCTTCATGTCTCTTCTACATCAACATGTGTCCCCTCTTCTTCATGTCTCTTCTACATCAACATATGTCCCCTCTTCTTCATGTCTCTTCTACATCAACATGTGTCCCCTCTTCTTCATGTCTCTTCTACATCAACATGTGTCCCCTCTTCTTCACGTCTCTTCTACATCAACATGTGTCCCCTCTTCTTCATGTATCTTCTACATCAACATGTGTCCCCTCTTCTTCATGTCTCTTCTACATCAACATGTGTCCCCTCTGTGTAAAGAGACTCTGAACGTTTCAGGAAAAGAGATTCTCTCTCTTTTTGTCCTGATCCATTTATATAAAAACTAATGCTGTCAAAATTATCGCGTTAACGGCGGTAATTAATTTTTTGAATTAATTGCGTTAAAATATTTAACGCATTTAACGCATGTGCAGAATGGCCCGCCCCATACATCCCACCAGTGGCAGCGCCAGGGTATGGCTAGGGTAGGCTACACCCATACCAAGAAATGGCTTAGCCCCACCATGAAAAATGATGTTAAATTAGCAAAATAAAGTCTGCCAACTCGCGCCGAGAATTGCACAGACAGCAGTTAGTAAGATTGATTTCAGCAGCCACTTGTCTGGAAATACCGAAGACCAGAAACGGTTTTGAAAACTTTTGTCACGTAGTGATCGTCTTCTCAATAGAACATCTTTGATAATGTCTTCTGGCCAATCAGAATCAAGATAACGGCGTGGTGTTGTTGCAGGAAGTCCCGACGGAGAATACTTTTGCTGTAGTACAGGGGTGCACATAACTGGTACGCAGGTTATGTGCGTAATCTGAAATGCGTACCGTCACTTGTGTCACAAAGCGCATTTGCATACCGACGTACTTGTGAAGCTTTTCCAGAAGGCGGTTAGATCACCGGACGACAGAGTCGGTCTCCGTGTGCACAGACAGGGCTGCTGTTAACGTCGGTCTGTACAACGGAATTGTGCCAAAACTACGCCAACCGGCTGCGGAGGGAGACTCCCCCCCCCCCCCCCCCCCTTCACTGGAGAACTGCACAAAAACAGCTGATCACAACGTTCACACTCTGTGGTCACAAAGTACTCCACTAGCCGCCGCCCCCCCCGTCGACTTTCCTGAAGTACTCCCCCGTTGATAGAAATCAACACGTAATGAATTAAGACCCCCACGGTTTGATGATTGATAGGTGTGTGGGTTGTCTTTCATTTTGACACGCAGAAAAATGTTATAATAAACATAGATACTGTATGTTAAATGGATATATCCGCCTTCTTTCATTTATCTTTCCATTCCCACAACAATATACATAAATAAATGGCATATTTTGGACATAGTTCGAAGGGTGATTAATCATGATTAATTAATTTTTAAACTGTGATTAATCTGATTAAAAATGTTAACCATTTGACAGCCCTAATAAAAACCTGTCTGAAAATGAGCTGATCAGATTTTGGCCACTTTATGATGTCATAACGATGTTTTGTCTTGTGTAACCATTAGCCAATCACCCCACTGCAGTCAGCATGTCGTTGTGTCCCTGAGACACTTCACCCCACATTGCTCCTGTGGGGATTGTCCTCAGTATTGAGTATGTAAGTCACTTTGGATAAAAGCGTCTACCAAGTGACATGTAATAATACATGTATACTTTGAAACTTAGGTTAGTGAATACTTTTTATTACAGGTAGCTGATAATTGTAACAGAATACATTTTGAACGTGCCCAACCCTTAGATCTAGATGTGATGTTGTGAATACTTATTCCTCAGTATATGGGCCCCTTTTTCAAAGCTCTGGACAGCTTATCCTATTTCACATCTACATGTTTTCTTATGACTGTACTTCTATTTTTAACTTTTGGTAAATAAATAAATGAAATAGATTTTTTTTTGGGCAAGCAATAGGACTTGTCGCAGCTAACATTTGACTTCTGCTAATCTGTGTATGCAAATAGGCCGTGAGAGAAGTATTTAAACCCATACACTTGAGGTACTCTGAGGATTAACAGGCAACGCTACAGCAAACTCCTGACAGAATGCTACAGAGGTGTGATGCCACAAAGGAAACACTGCTGTCCACTCTATACTTCCTGTCAGTTCTGCATGCTGTTGAAAGCCTTTGTGACTCCAGTATCTGTCTCTGAGTCAGGGTGGAGATCAGAGGAGACGAGCAGAGGACAGACACAAAGAGATTGTGCTCTTTGGGGTCTCCTCTGTGAATTCCCTCTAATCCTGTTAACGCGAGGCCTCTAAAGGAAAGTGCCTTGGAGAATCACTGCGCTGTGTTTCTATGGTTACCCACCATTCCTTCCCCCATGCCCATATTAGGGGATGAGCGAGGAGACACACTGTGCCACCGAGACATTGTGTGCGAGGAAGGTGATCCTACACATCATGTCACACTTCCTCAGTGCCCACAACAGAAGCTAAATACAGCAGGTGATTAAATCATTCATTCAAACAGATGCTCTAAGTGGAAAATTGCAGCGAGTGGCAATGTGTCTTTAATCAGAGTGTTGATGAATAAATATGTGGTTACAGAAGACCATGAACTGCTGAGGCAGTTCTATTTTTTCTATAATAATAATCCTTGTATTTATTATAGCGCTTTATCAATGACTCTCAAAGCGCTTTACAAATACACATTACACATACAGATCATACATACATGTAATGGTCATCTACTGTGGACAATACCCACAGGAGCAAGTTCAGGTGAAGTGTCTTGCCCAAGGACACAGCGGCTTTACAGACGCAGCGGCGGCGGGTTTCACCCCCTTGATCTGATAATCATTGCACAGCGCACTGCGCCACACCGCCCATCTTCACACCTCGAAGTCATCAAGGCGCTTTTACAAGTACACATTGATATTATACATGTACTGTGGACAATACCCACAGGAGCAAATTCGGGTGAAGTGTCTTGCCCAAGGACACAACGGCCTGATGCAGTGTGTTGTTAGCTGCCATATAAGCTTTATTCATCAGTCTCTGTGTTTAAATGGTAAATATTCGTATTCGTAATATATCATATTAGGCGGCCTACTTAAATTCTGGATTCTGATTGGTCAATTTGGACATTCCAGAGGTCGATCATTTTCACTAGCTTCGAAGGATCAAGGGACTTTGTGCAAACATACCTGGAATACTTTTGGAATATTCTTTTTTATATTTGTATTTGTAAAGGGAACAGCAGAAGAAGACAGACAGGAAGTAAACACTAACAGGAACACAGTATGCGCTATGCAGTGTTTAAAGACTGGTTCATCGGAAAAAATGTGAACAGACTTGGAGAGTTACAGAAAACCTCCATCAGTGCTGCCGTAACTTTAAGTTACGGTGCTGTTTCTGCAGTTCAAGCCCTTGGTGCACAGTGGAACGGACTATTATTTCTTAGCGGAAGCAATGCAATCATTTTTAAATCAATAAAGTACTTTTCTGTATCAGAATTGTGAATCAAGTCGTTGATTTATTTAGTATGTAGCCGTGTAATAAGCGAGATAAGTATGTCAATGTATTTCTGAACGGCACTGTCTTCTTTATGAGCTGAAGAACCATTCAGGTGTAAGTGTAGCGTCACAGAACAAACCCAGTTTTAAATAACAACAGCAGCCCGACTTCACTCGTGGCCTCGTGCACCGGGAGTCGTCTTTGGATGAGCTCAGGGTGTGTGCTCAGTGTGAATTCACACACCACATTAGAGAGCTGCTGCAGGGGAAGTGACGGATGTGTGAAGCACCGAAGGCATGCAGAGCGCCGCTAATGTGAAATCTGAGGTGAACAGTTGAAATGTGAGCATAGATGAACAGAGGTGGAAGAAGTACTAGCAATACTACAATCTAAAAAATAAGGTACTGCATTCAACTTTGTACTAATGTAGGATTTAAAGAATTGTTAGCATCAAAATATACTTAAAGAACCAAAGTATTCATTATGCAGGATGGCAAATTGAAGCACAATATATTTTAAATGGTTGTACTGTATGATAACTATTAAAACAATAATCTCTTCATCACTTTAATGTTGCAGTTGGTAAAAATGGGATTTATTTGAATTGCTTTATATAATACTGGGTAGCTTAACTTATAATAATGTATTAGTTGATTTAAATTGTGTATTTATAATCGAAATGTGCAAAGTAACTAGTAACTAAATCTTCTAAATACATTTAGTGTAGTAAAAAGTATAACATTTGCCAACAAAATGTAGTACATTCAAATTGATTGATTGATTGAGCCTTCTATTCCCATAGCACTCAGTAGTAATGATTTTATGTGCTTTTTTAACGATACATTTGTTACTCTTAGAAATCCAAATTAATGACCTCTTGCCTTTGACCAGTATAGTGTTATCAACAGCTCCCGGAAACGTAAGTTCTAATATTACACTAGATAGTAAACTAGAATGCTTTTCAGCCATAAACCTTGAACAATTAAATTAAATGATGCTCTCTTCTAAACCATCAACGTGCATGTTAGACCCAATTCCAACTAAGCTGTTGAAGGAAGTTTTTCCATTAATTAGCACTTCTTTATTAAATATTATGAATATGTCTTTATTATCAGGCTATGTTCCATAATGATTCAAAGTAGCAGTGATAAAACTGCTTCTTAAAAAGCACAACCTCGATCCAGAGGTTTTAGCCAATTATAGACCTATTTCTAATCTTCCGTTCCTCTCAAAAATTATTGAGAAAGCGGTCGCAAAAAAGTTGTGTGATTACTTAAAAAACAATGATTTATTTGAAGCTTTTCAGTCTGGCTTTAGAACAGATCATCACAGAGACAGCTCTGGTTAAAGTCACAAATGACATTCTAATAGCCTCTGACAAGGGACTTGTCTCTATTCTTGTTTTGCTCGATCTCAGTGCTGCATTTGATACTATCGACCATGATATCCTATTGCAAAGACTAGAGCACTTAGTTGGCATACAGGGAACTGCTTTAGGCTGGTTTAGGTCCTATCTATCTGAATGCTCTCAGTTTGTACGTGTCAACGATGAATCTTCCACGCAAACCAAAGTTAGCCATGGAGTGCCACAGGGCTCAGTGCTCGGACCTATTTTGTTCACATTATATATGCTTCCGTTAGGCAATATTATAAGGAATCATTCTGTACATTTTCATTGTTATAAGGATGATACTCAACTATATTTATCAATCAAGCCTGATGAAATTAATCATCTAAATAAAATGTAAGACTGCCTCAAGGACTTAAAAACGTGGATGATCTTAAACTTTTTGATGTTAAACACGACCAAAACTGAAGTTATTGTACTTGGCCCAAAGAATCTACGAACAAATTATCTAAAGATATACTAACTATGGATGGCATTAATTTGGCCTCCAGTGAAACTGTAAGGAATCTTGGTGTTATATTTGATCAGGATTATCCTTTAACGCCCACATAAAATCAATTTCAAGGACCGCCTACTTCCATCTACGTAACATTGCAAAGATCAGGCATATCTTGCCTCAAAACGATGCAGAGAAACTAGTCCATGCATTTGTTACTTCAAGGCTGGATTATTGTAACTCTTTATTATCAGGGTGTACCAAGAAGTCAGTCAAGTCGCTTCAGCTGATTCAAAATGCTGCAGCTCGTGTACTAACCAGAGTTAGGAAAAGGGACCACATTACTCCTGTTCTGGCTGCCTTACACTGGCTCCCTATAGAACACAGGATCGAATTTAAAATTCTTCTTCTCGCCTACAAAGCCCTTAATGGGCAGGCGCCATCTTACCTTAAATAACTCATTATACCCTACTGTCCTACTAGGGCATTGCGTTCCAAGAATGCAGGGTTGTTGGTTGTTCCTAGAGTCTCTAAAAGTACAATGGGAGCCAGAGCCTTTTCTTATCAAGCTCCACATTTGTGGAATCAGCTTCCAGTTTGTGTTCGGGCGGCAGACACCCTATCCGTTTTTAAGAGTGCGCTTAAGACCTTCCTTTTTGATAAAGCTTATAGTTAGGGCTGATTAAATTCAGCCAGGGGCGGACTGGGACTAAAATTCAGCCCTGGAATCTGACCCAGACCGGCCACATTCGGGGGGTGGGGGGCAGTGGCATCAGAACAAAAAATTACAATAGCCTACTATTTATGCATTTCAAGGGATAATTCTCACCTAAAGAGGGCGGACACTCCTCAGATGTCTTAAACACATGGGACATCGTAAACACACAAACATACAGTACTATTTGTAATTAGCCTAGTTATTAGAAATCAGCTGTTTATTAGGATGCATTTGTGCAGTTCAAGGGATAATTCTCACCCACCTCTTGCTCTTGCCCATGCTCTTGTATGTGCCAGTTGAGCTGGTTCTTCCACCAGCTCAACTCTCTGTCCCTCATCATGAACGCAGAAGGCTGGCTGTATATCTGAATTTGCACCCTCATCATTCTCTTCATCATCTTGCACTTGTTCTAAGCTGCTGCTGATAGTGCTTGTGGCAGCGCTGCTGCCAAAAAGATCTGTCAATTTGCGACATTTATATGCTTCACCTGCGAGTGACTTCACCATTTTTCCTCTTGCCTTCTCGCCCCCACCGTTTTCTTTGATTTGTATCCATGTTTTTTCAATCTCCCTGTCTGCCGCATGGGTCTGCCGCGGCGTCTAATCAAGCCAGGGGGGCCAGTCCGCCCCTGGATTCAGCCCCTAGTTTTGCTGATATAGGCTTAGTTTGTCGGGGGACATCTTACTTCTTCCTTCTCTCTGTCTATACCTGTGTACTCTCATGTTCCGATTAACCCAGCTTCCCCAAATGTCTTTCTTTTTGGTGTCTATATACGCCGGGATCCGGAGTCATGGATGATCCTGCGGTCCTGTGTCCTGGATCGTGAGCCCTGGATCTTGAGTCGAGGCTGTGGTCCTGGATCATAGGTCCTGGATGGATATCCTCATGGATTCATCTTCCTATTATACACACATGCATTTCCAAACATTTGGACTACCTATGTTGCAAATGTATTATCTTTTCAATTTACACACAGCATCTATTGCACGTCTGTCCGTCCTGGGAGAGGGATCCCTCCTCTGTTGCTCTCCCTGAGGTTTCTCCCATTTTTCCCTTTAAAACTGTGGGTTTTCTCCGGAAGTTTTTCCTTGTACGATGTGAGGGTCTAAGGACAGAGGGTCTGAGGACAGAGGGTCTAAGGACAGAGGGTGTCGTATTATCATACTGATATTCTGTACAAACTGTGAAGTCCACTGAGACAAATGTAACATTTGTGATATTGGGCTATATAAATAAACATTGATTGATTGATTGATTGATTGATTCAAATGATAAAGTAGGATAACATGAAAATACTTAAATAAAGTCCAAGAGCCTAACATGTTTACTTTAGTAAATGTACATTCCACCACTGCAAATGAACCAAGATTGATTTCATGATGATTTTTCTTGCCATTTTGCTGTGATTCATCCTCATGATATTGTAAATATTGTTAATGTATCGAACCGCTCTACAAACACCACGACTACAGATAAATACTTCCGTGTGATTCCCTGTTGTTCCACATGTTACCCCTCATCATCAGATATGAATCCACACAGATGTTCTAGCTTCAGGGGGCGGATCAGATGGTGCTTACATCTTGTTAGGATCCTCCTCCCGGCCTGAGTGCCTGAACACACAACTTCACAGAGCTGACCTATTACAACACGTCACTCTGGAGAACCAGGAAACTGCACTGCCCAATGTCTCTGCCGAGGGGTCCAACTAGAGAGAGAAGGACGCAGACTGAAGCAGCCACAACAGACAAGTCAAAAACACAATACTACACCTCCGGATGCAAAGGCCAGCGCACACAATCCTGCCATGTTGGGTGGAGGAGGTGTGAAGAGGAGCGGACGGCTGCTGTTGCACTGTGGCCTGTGTGGGGAGTCTGAGCAGGAGAACAGGGTGGTACTGCCAAATCTCTCCAGGACAGGACATTTACGAGGGCTTGACTCATTTCCAGACATTGTTCCTCTGGCTCGCAGGAAAGTAACAGCAAGTTGCTACCAACTACACATGCCCCTCCCTCTAACACCCTTCAAAAAAAACAAAGCACAAGGCTCTGATAATGGGAATACTCAGTACTGTATGTTTTTAACCCTCCTCTCCGGTCTGTTTTAACTGCTCTTACATTAACACTCAAACCATTCATAATTTTAACACTACATTTAACACACTTTGTGAACAATGTTTCAGACTACTGGTTGCAGTGAACACATACAAAGAATACACACAGAAAGTGTTCCAAAAATAACATCTGGGCTATTTGTATTTTGTGTGAGTGTGTACTATCTGATGGAATAACATCATCTAGGGTTACCCATTCATTTCTGATGGGGGTCATTTTCGACCGGGAACACCATAGGTGTAACAAAGTTGACTGAACCACTCAAAATGAAATCAAAGTGGTGATCAGCAGTTTTCATGAATACAAATTCAGCCATGTTCCTATCAGGGTGTATTGTGAGTTTCTGGACACTTCCGAAGAGGGATCAATGAAACAGCTCTGAAGCATTTTTAGACATAATTAGACCTCAGTGATAGGGGATGCTCAACAATGGCATGACTAACCGCTTAGTTTGACTTCTAATTCAAGCTTTTATTCAATTTTCTTTTTAATGAGCATGTTCCAGATAAAGAGAGAGAGAACGGACATTTCAAAGTGCATGAAATTACAAAGTCAGCCAATTTCAAAGTTGGGATTACTAAAATTTGATCCGGGTTCTGGAGTCCTATAAATCCCTATAAGGACTGGGTGTGTGTGTGTGTGTGTGTGTGTGTGTGTGTGTGTGTGTGTGTGTGTGTGTG
>NW_022992339.1:949342-1009342 GCF_902827175.1 Gymnodraco acuticeps | reverse complement strand
TCTGAGGTTACTGTACTGCGGCCCCGGGCCTGGTTATATGAGGTTTATATCCAGCAGGTTTATTTACAAAACAGCTTCCTACATGTTGTGTTACTACAGGACTGTCCACACAGATGATTCTGATTAAATGCACAAACTTCACGCGAATAAAATTGCACAGATTGGTAACAATTTATATTAAGGTACACAAATTAACCATCAACTAGTTGTTAATTAACATGCATATTAGCAGTATATTGGCTCTTTATTAGTCATTATAAAACACTTATTAATGCCTTATTCTACATGACCATATCCTACAAGTAATAAGCCATTAGTTGAGAGTTTTTCCTCAATAACCCTCTAATTAGTGCTGATTTATTGCAAGTAAGGAAGTTGTTGCACATGAGTTTGGGTCTCAATATGCTCTGCTCAATATGGGCCTAATAAGGCAGTAGTACCACAATCAAATCAAATCAGGTTTTATTTATATAGCACATTTTTCAAACGATTTTTGGTCGAGCCAAAGTGCTGTACATATAGTAATTACCTTACAGTAAGGACACTATACAGTAAATACAACAGCACAATTTGTGCAGAATATCAGTATGAGAAAACGACACCCTCTGACCTTAGACCCTAAAAATAATTACAAGCATAGTAATTCTCCCATAATAACACAAATATGATCTATTCTTACAGTATGTAACAATACATGAGTATAAGTGTTAATTGTGTCTAAATAACTCAAAATGAGGTATTTATATCGAAGAACATGTTCCCTATTCTAAAGTGAAGTCTTGTTCATAACCAATAAGCTAGTAGTTTGACTCTAATTGACCAGAACAGGTTCCCTATTCTAAAGTTGCCTCCTCTTCGTAAATACATTATAGCACACAGCTACTGAAATGAACCTCAACAGTAAATGAACAAAGTAGGCACACGTTGAAATATCTGTTTTATTAATTAGAGGTTCAGACACATACACATACCAAAACATGTCAAGTTTCTCGAAGGCTGAGAACACATGCAGCATGTACTTTTTAATAAAAACTGATTTTTTGTAACAGATGTTATGTAGTTGTGATCATACTGTGGGACCTGCTTGTATGTACTTACACACTAGGTGTACTGTTCTCTCTATGTGTTGTACTGTCTCAATGTGAACATAGATTAAACAGCCAGCCAAACTCTTTTGAGAGCCAGGGAATGAGCAGTCATGCTCCTTTATTGACTTATTTGCAGTCCACTGACATTCAAACGGAGTGAAACATTGAAAAAACAAGTTACAAGGCACTTAATGATCTCATACGTGGAAGTGTAACATACACAGATTAACAAATATGACCGCTAAGTGTAAACAAGGTAAATACATGTTACTAATCCTTACAGTGTAAGTGTAAGGCTTACACTTACAGTCAGTGCTTTCTGACGGACTTGACCCTTTTACTCTTCAGGTTGCGTAGGGAAAATTACTAGCAGGTTCTTATTATACATCCATGGTCTACTGCCATGCTATTCAGTTCACTTTCTCCTACTTCCTGTACCCGGTTTCCTGTCTAACCTTCAGTACAAATTTCACAAATATATAAATGTGCAAATATGAAACATACAGGTCAATATCACCTTGCTATTGGTAGCTGAACTGTCAATACCCCAAAACACATTCTTAGATATAATAAATACCTAATTTTGAGTTATTTAGACACAATTAAAGGTGGGGTAGGTAAGTTTGAGAAACCGGCTCGAGATACACTTGTTGTTATATTCCATGGAATGCTCTTAACATCCCGATAGCAATGAATATCTAAAGTGCTTTGACAAAAAATCCATAAAAAAATGTCATTTGTGGAAGCCGTGGCGCTGTAAAAAGCACGACCAATCATCTGAGCCGGCCCGGCTAAAGTAACTGGATGGCCTACCTGCCTGTCAGCCTTCCATCTGTGCACAAACCTATCTCGTGCCCTCATTGGTCATGTGCGCGTTCGTGTGTGTTGGAGGAGGGGCTCTGTAAGGAAGTGGCAGATTTATTCCGGTGTCGGTACCAGATGTGTTCGGGGCATGGATGTATAATAAGAACTGGATACAGCGTGGGAGGCGGGGCCTCATTCATTCCTATGAGAGTTGCTCATTAGCGCATGATGATAAAATGGCCCAACTTTTGAGAGAGTGAAACGTCACAGATTACCCAGCATGCCTGAGAAGTACCCGTATGTGCACTCATAGAGCATGCGCAACTTTACCCAAAATGCTCGTTCACATCAAGCACGTCAATTTGCGTACACGTAACAGCACCGCGCGTTCATGACAGCATGGTAATGGATTGTTGTTATCATGGATTTGATATGAACGAGGCGGCAGTTAGCAGCTAGCTAGTAATGATGCTAATGTACACATCAATCGTTATGTACTTATATTACGCTGTAACAGGATCTAGTGATATCCAACAGAGCTTCATTTAGCATGAAATTAATATTGCACTGTATTTATATATATTTATATACAGTGCAATAAGCTTCTTAGTAAAATACGAAGCTACAGGGACGTTAATAATGTCGGTAATATTACCTTTATTTAATACAACATTTACGGTACAAGATTTAATCATACAGCCCATGTAGTATGATAATGAATTACAGCAAACATGTGCAATATATCCATTATTACAGCTCCGTGGGATGGCAGTAAGACGATATGGGTCCGTTCTTATTGTGCATCCATGGGTAAAGATAAACGCAACTCACATTGGTTCCTCAAACAGCATCTCTGTAAACTACGTGTATTCACTGAATTTCACTCTCTGCCTTTAACGGCTCGTTGTAGCTCCAATAGCTCCAGCCCCACCCTCCCTGGGAGCACAGTGTGCTCTGATTGGTCGGGATACGTAACATGAACGTGCCGGGCGGCGCGGTCCCGTGGGTTAGATGCGCGTTCATAATGCAGAGGGAAATAACTCTCAGAATAACGTTATTAGCTAATTTTTACAACTTGAGGAACGAATGTTTTTAATAAGGGCTATACAAGTGTTCATACTGGGTAGTTTATTTAGTTTAAAAAAAATTATCCAACGAGTTACAGACCACTCTTTCCCCATGTAAGTCAATGGGAAAAAGTGTTTCTGGGCCTGGCAACCAAACGGAAGTGTAGTACCGCCGTTTGGCTAGCACGAATATTTTCATCTGAGTCCGGCGCACTTCCTGGGGGCTTGGTTCGGGGAACCAGATGTGTTCGGGTGTATTTCCGTAGCATCCGTCATCCGTCATATCCGTCATATTGTACGGCAACTCAAGAGGGCCATCATACACGGTCAAATTCCGAACATTTAAACATAGCCTACACTTTATTATTTACTTTGTCCGTTATTATATGTAGAAGATTATACTTTTTCTCCGTCATGTTGTTTCCATAGCAACAACTTCAAACAGGCATAGCCTACACTTCATTCTTTACTTTGTCCGTTATTATATGTAGAATATATTACTTTTTTCACGGTCATGTTGTTTCCATAGCAACAACTTCAAACAGGAAGTTAACCTAAATTACATTTAAGACACTGCAACGAAAGTAACAAAAACAATGTAAAATCCTTTTCCGTTTCACAGAACACAAATTGGGTTATTTACATAATTATGTTTACACTGTCGATTGTTATTTTTTAACATTCAAACATAAAAAATAATAACTAACCGCTAGCCGCAAAGCTAGCATCACAGCCACTGCTCCGTTTTCGGAGACTTTGCACACGTTTTTCACAAACATTTTTCACACGCTAGGAGTATGGGAGTACTTCAATTAGCTTCGTCTTGATCTGTAGATGTGATTTGATGTGTCGTGTGTCCCCCAACTCCTCTCCAAAGTTCAGATATTTAATAAAATACTCAGGGAATTTCCTGAATTTTCATGCCCAAAGCCAAGCCCTGGGTAAATTAAGAGGCTGATCTCGGGCACTTTTGTCACTTTGAATTGAAAGAGCGTTAGTGTTATCATCTCCCTATTGATCAAAGGAGGTGATGAAAAACAATATAATAGGGAGAGTTCACAACAAGCTTGGAAGAAACCCAGACAATCATGAAATGCCAAAAGGTTTCATTTTTAAACATAAGGTATTATCGTTTTTGTTGCAAACCTGACCGTGGCTTAATGATAGTACATAAACACTATTACAACAGAAACTGGTCAAATGTGACTCTTTGTTTGCTCTTGTTAAAGTAAATGTTTTAACCCATTTGTGCAGACATACGATGCTACTGTGTTTGTTGAAACAGATCACCTTGTATTGTTTTTGTTTCCGTGCAACAATAATACGACAGCTGTTTTGTAAATCCTAGTGGTTTGTGCCAACTGAATGTAAACTAGCTACTAATACCACACCCTGTGTCCAGTCTCTAGTGATGATGGTGTATCTGTATAGAACATTTGGAAATATCCAATTCTCAAATAAAACTGGATGTTAACAAAAGATTGATGCTTGTTTATTATCTCAATGTGTTTACCCTTCCTCTGAATGTCCTCCGTTTGTATATGTGGAGTTACATTTGGCATTAGATGAAAACTAGAGTTAAACAAAGAAACTACCTACATTATGTTCAGTGTGGTCTTCAAGGATTCTTAACATCCAAAAAAACACATCTATTGTGTCATTATTTAAATCTTAAAATAAATAAACACATTGTTGGAGTTTTAAAGAATTCCTTTTTAATTGAGAAAAAATACTAAAAGGTAAATAAAACATTAAACATAATGACAAAATAACATGTATTCTATCTACACATTTCGTAATTATCTAATCTAGTGGCCTTATAAAAGTGTTGGCTAAAGTAACGCAGAACATATATATGTTTTAATTGTAAATAATTAGAAACATTATTTATGTGCACAAGTACATAAATATAAAAAAGGTCCAAATGTGGGAATAAGTATAAACAGTGAATGTGTAAATAAAATACATGCAAAAATATGAAAAAATAAATGAATAGGGAAAGTAAATTAGATATACTGACAAACAAATAGCTACAGATCAAGAAATATAAATTAGTACATAAATGTGTCATACTTAAATTAGTATTAATTTATATTGTATTTCACTGTTCCTGTTATTAATATTATTATTATTATTTATTTCTTTTAAATCTATTTCCCGTGTCAGTTTTGGGACCCCACCATAGGACCCCACACATAACAAGCTGTCCCGAGTTCCTCCGGCTGCAGTTCCGCAGACGGCCGGGTGTGTGGCAGCAGAGCGCTAGGAGCAGAGGGAGGTGAGTTGCGGTGAGTTGCCGTACAATATGACGGATGCGACGGAAATACACCCGAACACATCTGGTACCCCAAACACATCTGGTACCGACACCGGTTGTGTATTTTCAAATTCTACCCCACCTTTAACACTTATAGTTTCATGTCTTGTTACATAAGAATGTAGAATGATCGAGGGTCGAGTATCTTTCACGACTCAGGTTTATTATATAGTAAGTCAAGACATTACAGTAGGCAGCAACAACACAACTCGCGAGCTTACTCTGAAGTAAAGCAGTCCTTCGCATGCCATAAAGCAGTGTTTCTCAAACTTTTTCATACCAAGGACCACTTAACCAATAAAAAAACACTCGCGGACTACCTAACTAATCGGAGCTATTATACCAGGCAAGGTGTGTTTTCTGACAACAGCACGCCGGCAATAGCGTCTCTTGAACCCGCACAGTGCTTTGACAGCACTCGGTTTATTCCACTCGCGTGCACACGCCCACCTGCTGGCTCCCTATACTGGGGTTTACAGCAGGGGCGGGGAGTGTAGGACAGTGTTTCTTCCTCTTGGGATGGGCAAGAAGCAGCCACGCTGCGACTACTCCTCATCCCGTGAGCAAGGAGATCGATCCAAAGAGCCCTTCCGTAAACACAGGGGCTCCCAGGAGATCAACACGATCCTCTTTGGAAAGTGCCACGCGGCGTGATATCCCAGGGACATCACCCGGCGGGCAGTGGCGGCGGCCTGTGATGAAGTAGGGTCGACCCTATATCATGTGAAGCCACCGAGCACCGGTCCCCGGGGGAACCGGGCCTGGGAAAATGAATAGGGAAACACAGGTGGACTCTGAGTCTGCTACATTTTGAGTTCTGTTTATTGTGAATGTTATGTACAAATGTGATATTACTGCTGCAATGTTTAGAAAAGAAAACTTGCATCTTGAATTTTATTTTATAACAGCACTACTGAAGGTATTGGTTACCCATCTTTATTAACATAATCTGTGAAGTTAACCTGTATTCATAGGACACTTTTGGTTAGTCAGTACGACTGAATGAACATTTGCTATCACAGTTTGACTGTTGTTTACTATTACAGGATGATGCTGTGACTAATCTGTCAAAATTCTTTACAGTTATTTAAAATTAAATAACTAGGAAAAAAGGGGAGATGTCATATGCATACAATGCATACAGAGTTAAGGCTGTTATGACAGTGTTGCGACATGCTTTACGGCAGTGCTTCTCAAAGTGTGGTCCGCGGACCACTGGTGGTCCGTGAGCGCCCCCTAGTGGTCCGTGAGTATATTGGTAAAATTTCACATTTGAAATAAATAAATACATTTAAGTTTTCCGCACTCTCGCGGGAATATCTCCGCAATGGAGCGAGCTTAAGTTTCACTTTCGATTGCATGATATAGCCCAGCTAAACACCTTCATCACACATGTGGCCACTTGTTTGTACCTTTCCCGGGCCCTCTGAGGGTCCCGGGATGGGCGAGGGGCACGCTGGGCCCTTACAGGGCTGGAGGGCTGCTCTCCTCCTGCCGAGAGGCAGGAGGGGGGTAGCCCTCCACACTTTAGTCCACACACACTCTGCACGGGGTCGGTGTCTGAGTGTGGGGCATGGGCACTGGCACTATCTCTGCGATCCTTAGGGATTCAGGGAGGCAGGCGTGTAGTAAGCCCATTCGGGGCCGAGGGGGCTCTCCCCATCCGTCTATGGGTGGGGGGTGGGTCCCCCGGCACTGTTTTTTGAGCACACTTTCTGCGAGGTAAGTGCAGCAGGGTGTGCTCTGTCAGCCACAGCCCAGATTTCTCCTCGGTCACAACCGGATTAAAGGAGAATGTGGGACAGCAGCTGCTGACCAGAAAAGCCGGTCAGGGGTAGTAGGGTGGAATGTTGTTGTTGGACGACAGTGTGCGTATAAATCGGGGCTCCGCCCTCTACTGCACTCTATGGGTACAGTGGGTGGAGCCCCGATTTATACATTCCAGCCTGTGAGAGATATAACGTTGGGTTACGTATTGTAACCCTTGTTATATTAGCACAGGCGGAGCCCTCTACTCAGGGCACTGTCTGTCCTATTCCACTCGCTGAAGAGAGGTGTAGGATGATAGTCAGGAGGCGAGGCCTCCTTTTATACGGTGTGATGTGCGCACATTCAGGTAGGCCCGCCCAAGGCCGGCTACGTCTATAGAAGTCTCAGTGGGAGAATGCTCGCAGGGTAAAGTAGTACCCCTAGAGTCCAGTAGAGGGCTCCACCTGTGCTACTATAACAAGGGTTACAATACGTAACCCAACGTTTCAGGGTTACAGTCTCTGGTGTGTTGGCGCTTACAAGCTGGGAAATCACCACAGCACTCTCTGCTGGTGTTAGTGGAATGTGCTGTGCAGGTCGGGAAGTTGGTTCTGCCCGGAGATGAAGTCGGTTCCGCCGCAGCACTGCACCTCCTTGTGTGTTAATGAGGTAAGACCTCGGAGTAACACACTCTTTTGAGACGATTGCTGGTGTCTTCCAGGACTTCTCGTTGTCGAGCTTGGTGTAGACTGTGTCTCCTGGCTGTAGAGCGGGTAGATGCCTGGCACCATGTCGTCGGTTGTAATAAAAGGCTTGTTGTGCTTTCTCACTCGTGTCCTTTTGTTTGACAATCTGTCTGTTAGGCCATTTAGGCCGTAGATTTTTCTCGAGTGTCGGGAGCGTCATTCTGATCTTTCTCCCCATTAGTAATTCTGCTGGACTTACTCCTGTGGTAGTACAGGGAGTGGATCTATAGCACAAGGGCTATCAGTGGATCTTCCTGACGAAGGATTCTCTTAGCGGTCTGTACTGCCCTTTCTGCATGACCGTTTCCTTGAGGATGGTGAGGACTAGACGTGATGTGTCTGAAGTCCAACCGCTGTGCCAGCTCCCGGAATTCTGCACTGGAGAATTGGGGACCATTGTCACTCGCAACCTCTTCAGGAATTCCGAACCTAGCAAAGGTCGTTTTAAGTCTCTGGATGACAAGGGCACTGGTCGTATATGGTAGTTGTAGTATTTCCAGATACCGTGAATAGTAGTCTGAAATCACAAGGTAGTTGTGCTTGTTATGTTCGCAGAGGTCGAGAGCGATTCTTTTCCACGGACGATCAGGCAGCGGTGTGGAAATAAGCGGCTCCTTTTGTTGAACCCGCTTCTGCTCATGGCAGCTCCTGCATATGTTGACAATGTTCTTAATGTCTACAGAGAGCCCCGGCCACCAAACTGATGCATTCGCCCTTTCTCTGCATTTTGAGAGCCGCTGGTGTCCCTCATGTATTTTCTGCAAAATGTCTGCTCTCAGTGACCCCGGAACCACAATCCTGTTTCCTCGTATGACTAAGCCATCAGCTTCCGACAGCTCATTTGTCACTTTGGTGCAGGGGCGGCGCCAGGGGAGAGCTAGGGGATTTTTTTTTTTTCCGAAAATTATTATTATTATTAAATTCAATTAGAAAAATGATTGATTACATCAATACAAATGTGAAACAAACAAATGTTTGACCAAAAACATAAAGCCAACACAGGTGATATGATTAGGCCAATGGCCAGCATATGTTTGACCTACCCATAGGCTAAATTACTTTGTGACACTTGAGTGACTTCCTGTTAGCTAGAGCGCCAAATTATTTGCTAACAGCAAAGTGAAAAATGGATCGCTTTTTTGTCCTTAAATGTCCACGTGTGGACACTCAATCAAAACCACCTGAAAGCGAGAGGGATTCTGCACATAATAGGCCTCGTGAGTACAAGTAGCTTACTTCTGGGTCTCTGTGTTTCATTCAAGCTCTGCTCTGTGTGTGTGTGTGGCATGAGCCATTTTGTGTGCATGCGCAAGCGAGCGAGAGAGAGAGCTTGCGCACCAGTGGGTATCTACCGGAGATTGTTGTGGTTAGCATCTGGTGCTAGCTAGCCAAGCTAACGGATATAAGGAGCTTTTTCAACAACAAGGTGGAGGGAGAACTCTCTCCTGTCAGACGGAGAGTCTCAGGTAACCTCAGCTCAGGTGAAGTAAAGGACTCTCAGTGTTTAGATAGTTAACTTTAGTCTAGTTATCTCAGTGGGTCTCAAACAGTTTGTTTTAAAAGGGGGGTCGTTTGTAAAATGTCTATGAAGAAATAGAAAATCTGTTTACAGTTCTGTTTCATATGGGTGTTGAGAGATGAATCCATAGATCTCTTAATGTTGCTCTCAAAGTGCACCAGATTGATGCTTTTAACTTCAATATTTAAAAAATAAATCTTCCCTGGGGAGCATGCCCCCGGACCCCACTAGAGGAGGTGAGGTCCACTCCCCACTTGTAAAAATAGCACTTTACCCCTGCTTACACCTATATGCCGTGAGCTGATTATCGAGCCTTCATTGTAACAGTCGCGGGTACACTGTGTGTGCGTGTGGGGAGTGTTGCAGTAGAACATTCAACTGTAGCGCTGGTGCATTAATGGGAAACCCTTAATGTTTGAGCACCCTCTATGAAACGTCAAGCTACCCCACAGCACCCCCTAGAGAAGTCCCTGATGTTCAGTGGAACATTACTACTGTATTCAGGCCATCCTGCCCTAACCAGCTTGATGACAGCCTGAAGATCACTGTTGGCTGCTGTCTCTTTTCTGATATTCTCCATTCTCGTTGGAGATGCTGGGATGCCCTGTATCACTGTGGCTACATAGCATGCCACATCTTCTTGAGTGTCAGTCTCTTCCTTTGTATGTGTCTGTGGGCTTCGGGACAGTGTGTCGGCGACAACAAGGGTCTTCCCAGGCACATGCTCTGCTAAAGGTTTGTACCTCATGAGCCTCATTAGTAGACGCTGACATCTCAAGGGGACGTTATCCAGGCTTTGTTTGTTGATCAGTGGCACTAATGGTTTGTGGTCGGTCTCCAGCCTGAACTGATCCAAGCCACATAGATACTTGTCAAACTTCTCACAGGCCCATACGCTAGCCAAGCACTCCTTTTCTATCTGGGCGTAGCGTGTCTCCGCTTCTGTGAGACCCCTCGAACAGTAGGCTACTGGCTTCTACTCCTCTTCATGGAGCTGGAGGAGGACCCCCCCAGGCCATAGCTACTGGCATCAGCAGACACCGCTGTGGCTTTAGCCACATCATAGAAGACAAGAACCGGTGCTGTGGTCAGCATCTTCTTAATGTTCTCAAAAACTGACTGCTGTGAGTGACCCCAGCTCCAGATGTTCCTGCTCTTCAGAAGCTCGTACAGTGGTTGACCTATTGTGGAAAGGTTTGGAACGTACCTACCCAGGTAGTTCACCATGCCCAGGACTCTTTTCAGCTCATGGACGTTTCCTGGTGGAGCCAGCTGATGTATGGCTTCAACTTTATCAGGGTCGGCCTGACTCCTGACTGGTCGATGAGATGTCCCAGAAAGCATAGCTGGCTTTGTCTGAGGGAGCATTTCTCTTTATTAAGTTTTAAGCCTGCTGACTCAACACGCTGTAGTACCTTCTCGAGTCTGGCGTCGTGCTGTTCTGTCGATGTCCCATAGACCAGGATATCGTCCATGAAGACTTCAACGCCTTCCAGCCCCTGCAGAGTCTCTAGCATTTTCCGCTGGAAGATCTCAGGCACACTGAAAATCCCGAAAGGTAACCTTTTGAAACAGTACCTGCCAAACGGTGTTATAAAGGTTGTTAATTTACAGCTGACTGGGTGCAGTGGGATTTGCCAGAACCCACTTGCAGCGTCGAGAGAGGAAAACATAGTTGCACCACTTAGCTTTGCAGTTATTTCATCAGAGGTAGGTAAGATGTAGCGCTCTCTTTTTACTGACTCATTTAATCTTTTCAGGTCCACACAGATCCTGGCTTTGCCTGTGGTTTTCTTTAGAACGGGCACCATAGGAACACACCATTCAGTTGGCTGTGTTACCTTCTCGATGACACTGTCCTTCTCCATCCTCTGCAGTTCCTCTTTTACCATCTGTAACATTGGGAAGGCCACACGACGTGCTGTATGTACTGCATATGGTTGAGCCCCATCCTTTAATTGGATTTTAACAGATTCAGTTTTTAGTGTGCCGTGCTCACCATAGGCTTGAAGGTGTTCACTGGTAGTGAATTTCACTTCATCAACACGCCTCACCAGGTTCATCTCCACTGACAAATCCCGGCTGAGTAGATTATTGACACTCTGGCCACGGACTACATATGCTTCAAATAGGTAGTTATTTCCCTTGTAACTAACTGTAGCATTAAAGCGTCCCAGACACAACAGTTCACCTCCTGGGCTGTCTAATGGGATGTTAGCTGGTTTCAGTGTTTTTGGTGGAGTGAGTGTGTGAAATGCATCCTCACATAAGATGCTGACATCAGCTCCTGTGTCAATTTTAAATTCCATTGGAGTAGAATCCACCTGGAGCTGTACTGTCCACTGCTCTTTCTCATCTGCACTGCACACTGAGCCTAAGAAATAATGGGTCTGCTCAGCCTGTACAGTCCCTGTGACCTCATTCACTGATCTATTGCTGTTTCCGCACACTCTGGCCCAATGTCCTATTTTCTTGCACTTGTGGCATGTAGCTTTAGCTGCAGGACACCCTTCTTCCTTGCTATGCTGTGATTTCCCACATTTCCTTTCACTTCCCCCCCATTTTCTGTCTTTTGACTTGACTTGATGTTGTTGAGGTTTCCATTTGTTATTCTTTTCTTTGAATCTCACCTCCCGTACTGATCCCACTGTGTCTTCCTGCAGACTCACTTGTGCTGCGACCTCCTCTGACTGCCTGACGGTCCGTATCGTCAGTGCTAGTGTTAGGTCCGCTGTCAGCTGCAGCCTGCGCGAGAGCTCTCTGTCTCGTATCCCGACAACAATTCGGTCGCGGATATTCTCATCTCGGCTTACGCCAAACTCACAGTGTTCAGATAGATCATACAGGGCTCGGATGAAACCCTCTGCCTTCTCCCCTGGCCGCTGGACCCGCTGGTGGAAACATGCCCTCTCGTGGATAACGTTCCTCCTCGGGAAAAAGTACTCGTTGAACTTTCCCACCACAACGGCAAAGTCATCGCCGTCTGCTTCTTCGGCAAAAGTGAACGACTTGAATATGTTTTCTGCCTCGTTGCCCATGGCCTAAATCAGGCAGCTCTTCTTAGCTAGTCTGTACCGCTCAAAGCGTTGCCTCCATTCTGGCCATTCAGTCGGCTTATCAAACGAAAAGTTCGCTGGGGGATTAAACTTGGCCATTCCGCCGTCTATATTCCTCTACTTTGTCTTGTTTAATTCCTGTGACTCACCGGCCACTTCTGACACCATGTAGAATGATCGAGGGTCGAGTATCTTTCACGACTCAGGTTTATTATACAGTAAGTCAAGACATTACAGTAGGCAGCAACAACAGAACTCGCGGGCTTACTCTGAAGTAAAGCAGTCCTTCGCATGCCGTAAAGCATGTCGCAACACTATCATAACAGCCTTTTGTTAAGAATGACAAACATCATATGTGTGACTCGTGGCACAATTCAAACGGGATCGAAAGATAATCTTTCTCTCTCCATTGACTTCAATACATACTTTTTCCGAAATAAGGTCCCATGGGGCGGAAGTAGATGGGCGGGACTTCGCCTCTCTATTAGGCCCATATTGAGCAGAGCATATTAAGACCAAAATTCATGTGCAACAACTTCCTTACTTGCAATAAATAAGCACTAATTAGAGGGTTATTGAGGAAAAACTCTCAACTAATGGCTTATTACTTGTAGAATATGGTCATGTAGAATAAGGCATTAATAAGTGTTTTATAATGACTAATAAAGAGCCAATATACTGCTAATATGCATGTTAATTAACAACTAGTTGATGGTTAATTTGTGTACCTTAATATAAAGTGTTACCCACAGATTTACTTCCCCCCTGCGTTGTGATTCAGTGATCAGAGCAATTTCCTGTAAATGATTTGATGTTTATTAAGATAACACACATCTGTCAGTCTTGTCCTTCTATTCTTTGTCATCGGTTCTCTCTCACTGACCAAGTTAGGGACACCCTCAGCAACCCCTAACATCAGTTTGGAATGTTCTCTCAGCACAACCATTCCTGCAAACATTCCACTTAGAATCTTAAAGTGCTGTGTGAATCTAAAGCTGCCTTCACATGAATCGCGGTAAAACAGCTCTGCACTGACGCTGTGTTGCAATGGAGAGAGCGGTGCCGCCCGACTAGGCAAAAGCGATACCCTATGCGTTGCAGATCACTTGAGATTGTCGCCCAGCGTTGTGCTCAAAGTTCCAAATTATTTCATCTTTGACCATGTTAACCTCTGACCTTTTGACACACAATAGAGGACAGCTGTATGTAGCAGGCCAAGCTACCAGGGGCCAAACCATAGAAACTGAACTAAGTAGTTGTTTTATCATTTGAATGCAGCTTAAGGGTAATTATTATAAGACAATACTAGAGTTGCCCTGAACTATTTTAAGCAATCAAAATCACTGATCTCTTATCAACATCCACAATGTGAACATATGTTGCATGACGTCCCCTTTTTCCAAAAAAATATGAACTCTTGATTGGGATTCATGATTGCTTACATGGGAAGCAACTGTTCATGACAACGATATGAATAGCTTGAATCACTGAAACTATACACGGTACCCACACACCATTACTAGAGGTCATAGGTCAATGTGTAGCTTGTACTGAAATGTAAGAATGCTGCTGTAAGCTTCACACTGAGCCAGACTAAGAATGCACACACACAACAACCCACAGTTCTGTACACAGCATTGTAATGTGTGGCTAATGCAGTGTTTCTCAAAGTGGGGGGAAAGTTTGAGAACCACTGGCCTAATGCTACTGACCTGAGTAAGTTTCAGCTTCCCTGCTGAAAAACAACAATTAGCCTCTTTGTCTATGATGATCCTAACCTTAAGAGACCCATATACTGTCTATTAGCTGCTGTATTATGTAAGAGCAGGGCTTTGTGTACAATGCTTGGATTTCAGAATACCAGAAACACCAAAGATTATTACATGGCTTAGTTGAACAACTGAGCCATTCCGATCAATTTGGACATTCCGTGGTCTTTTCTTCTTTTCAATAGCCTTTCATTGCTAAGGACACTCAAGGGACCATGTGCAATCAACAAAATGAATTCAGGTTCATTTAAGGTCAGCTGTGGCCAAAATGAAATCACCATGGAATGGTTTTTGAATAATTATTTGAATATTTAAGCATATAATATAAGTGGACAAAACTTTGGATTCATGATAGCTAAACTGTCTCCAGTAAAAAGAGAACAAATACAAGGAAACAGCGCAATGTTGGAATGTGGAAATCAATATGTTGTGTCAAAATATTGATTTATTCAGTAAGTAGCCGTCTTATATGCAGAATACGTGAAAGGAACCCCTTAGGTTGATTTAAGACCAAGTCCATCTCATCCCTGTCATATTATCTTTTACATAACATAACATAACCTGAGCAAGAAAAGGCACACTAAAAATGATGGGACAATATGTGTGAAAGGAAACTGTTAGCAGCACGCTAACAGGGGTCAGCTGCGTTTAGCTACTTAGCTAGTAGTTCTGCTCCTCTCAAGGGGCTGTATCTACACCATTGTTGTGGGGTTTGTTTGTGCCAGATGGAGAGGTTGCCTGGTGGGAGCATTATGCAAGAGACCAGCCTCTAGTCTAGTGGATTAGCCTTCTGAACAGATGTGCTCCAGGCTAACGCTATTCATCGCAGAGGTTCAATACCAAGACATGACAAGCACTCCAAATCCAGCAAACAACAGAATGAAATCAGCAGCAGATCTACAGGAAAAGTGGCTTTGATACTTGACTTGGTTGTTGTGTTAATGTTGTTCTGTTTGCATAAGTCTCCTGTCTGATGTAGAAAGCAATAAACGCTATCATTAAAGCATGATTAGATATTCATTCCATTGTGTTAATGTAATTAGCATAAATGAAGATGTTTTATGGAACATTTACTGACTTGTTGCATCATGTTTCTAGTGAGGGTGCTTATGCTTCTGATCGTGGTTTTGATATCTGTCTCAAGCAACCAGATACTGAATATCAGACCGTAACCTTTCTAGAGCAGACAGAAGTGTCTGAATCAATCAAAAGCTGTCACTGAATGACTTAATAGTAATGTAAGCTAATTTCTGTTTCAAATCTTGTCTGGGGAGTTGCTATCTCAATCTTATTTACATTACATGTTACTTGTTAGACGCTTTTATCCAAAGCGACTTACATACTCAATACTGTGGGCAATCCCCACAGGAGCAATTTGGTATGAAGTGTCTCAGGGACACAACGACATGCTGACTGCAGTGGGGTTTGAACCTGTGCTCTCCTGATCCAAACACCAACGCTCTAATCCACTGCGCCACAGCCGCCCTTTTACAGCCGGTTAAAGGAGCTACACAGTCCAAAGGTCATATCCTTGCCTTGGTTTCCTCCCACAGAATGTGTAAGCCGGGCTCAGACTACAGGAGTTTGAAAATCCTTACCCATTTTGAAATCAGGTCATAGTGCGCACAAAGGGAGAAACTTCACAGATATTCTCCTCTCTAATCTCAGACATGCCCACATTACAAGGTTTGGAAATAATAACGTGCCCCTCACTACAAGATCTTTGTGAGGATTATAGGGTGCCAGAGGTATTGATGACCTCAAAACCAATTTAAGATTGTGAAGTGCAACAATGTGCCGTAGTAATGCTTAGCAGTAAACTGAACCAAAGCAGAGTATTTGGGGAGACACAGTGAACATGAGATTTAACTTTGAGATTGTATAGTGCTGCAGAGATTACGTATTCTTGTAGGCCGACCCGGATGTTAGCATCGGATAGGGTTCCCTTGTTACCATTGCATTTTTGAATATTGTAGAAAATAAGCTCTGAGACACATGTTGACTGTAACGTTTTGTTTAGCAGAATAACGTCCACATATATACACAACTTTTATGATTTTTCAAGCGTAAATGCAATGGCAGAAGTAGAATGCTAACGCTAGGCTATAAAGGCGTATCACCACCGCTAAGCTAAAGAAAGCTAATGTTCAGCGTGATGACGTTTAGTAGTGTTCTTGAGACACTTGTTAGCAACCACTGTTTATATGACACATAGAAGTTTGGACAGTAGGCTTCTAATCAAAATACACGTTCAAACTGTATCCTCCAATCAAATCCTCTGCCTGTGTTTTCAACATCAAGCAAGCTTTTATTTTTAAATAATTCACCTCTTTTGGACTTTATATTGTAACAGTTCTCTGACTTTTGGCAACTTTCCAATTGTTTCCAACATGCAATTATCCATCAGCTTCTAAAAAGAAAACTAATCTGAGTCCTATTTTACTCCGTAATCACAGCTCAACATCGAAATAATTGTTTATGGTATTGAAACAAGTTGTTTTAACTTAAAGGTAACCTGTCAAGCAAAATGCACTTTTGTACGTCTTTTATACATGAATATGTGTCCCCGGTGTGTCAGGGAACTCACCAAGTGTCAGAAAACACAACCCTCTCTCTTTTCCTCCATACCCAAATCTCTAAAAACGGGGGCTGCAACGGAGCTGATTATTATTTGAATTTTTCTGACGTCAGAGAAGGGGTGCTCTACATACTGTATGGGCAACTCTCCACCTATCAGGGGAATGAGAGACCGCTCGAAAGCGCTGGAGACGCTGTTGTACATATGCCAGGCCTGTAAGTGGCGCTGTAGTCTGCCACAAAAGCAGAATCAGCCCTTGCAAAAACAGGGCTGGAAAAGAGCAAATAGAGCAAAAATGAGGCATGGCTAAAATGCATGATCCGTTTGGTATTTTGAAAAAAAAACTTCGCAGACATGTTTTATATAGGTATGGCCCTACAATATATGTTTCAAATATAGCATGATAGGTCCACTTTAATTCACTTTTTTATGAACAATCATATTATTTTAACAGTTTTGGTGCTTTACATTTGATGCTGTAGACACCATCGATCACTCTGTCATCCTCTAAAGCCCTGTGTTATAACCACTGCCATTTTAAAATAACATGTTCATTCACATTGCCGCCTACAGAGCTCAGATAAGTCAATTGTTGCTAAGTGAATGAGACTAGACTTGTTTAAAAACGTTTTTACTTTTGCTTCACTTTTTTGCTTTTATCTCCTTGAAGACACTTTGTAGCATTTGTTTGGCAAAGTGCTATATAATTACATTTTCTATTATCAGTAGTAGTAGTAGTAGTAGTAGTAGTAGTAGTAGTAGTAGTAGTAGTAGTAGTAGTAGTAGTAGTAGTAGTAGTAGTAGTAGTAGTAGTAGTAGTAGTAGTAGTAGTAGTAGTAGTAGTAGTAGTAGTAGTAGTAGTAGTAGTAGTAGTAGTAGTAGTAGTAGTAGTAGTAGTAGTAGTAGTAGTAGTAGTAGTAGTAGTAGTAGTATTTGTAATCAGGTTGACTGGAGGATAATCTTTTATTTTTCTTATCCTATATGCAAACCAACTATTTCTGAGTAACAAATAGTATTCAGAAAATCAATACCAAGCAAAATGCACTAAAACAAGCCCACTTCCACTAGTGGGCTTGTTTTAGTGCGTTTTGCTTGGTATTGATTTTCCAATTCTCTGTGGAAACAGCCCCGCAGCGCGTCAGGCCTATTTTAGTAGGTGACATGTTTCCTCTCCATCAATATCTGAGTCACTCCCCTTTCTGCGCAGAGAAAAGCATCCCTCTTTCAATTTCACATGAAACGTTCTGCACACTATAATCTCATAAGCTTCCCTGAGAGAGCGCCGCTGCACGGGCAATCCCATCAGATATGTCAGAGGAAAGAAAGCCTATAATATAGATATCAATGAACTGCCTAAAGTTGACCACAGCGTAGTTCTGCAGCAGAGGGGTTGTCTTTGTAGGAAATGTCCCAGGAGTCACCGCTCAAATCTTTTCTTTCTTTTGAAAGAGAAAGGGATTGGTCGTAGAGGCACAGGTCAAAGACAGGTTCAACCGTTGTTTCTTTAGTAAAACATGACTTCATCCGAAGAGTGAGATGACCCAAATTCAAGTCAGCTGAGACAACTGCCATGTTACTTAAAGGTTTAGTTCCAACCCAGTTAGTAAAAATAGGCAGGGAGCAGAAAACCTCACTGCAGAAAGACTGATGCTTTTCCAGACATCAAGTCCCTGAAGAATAAAAACAAGGGTCAGATTCAGGTCGGATCAAATAAGAGCCTTGTCATCTGTGACCCAGTTAAGTGCAAAATGCAACCCAACACACAATCTTCATTACTGACATTCATTAAAAAGGCTTAAAGTAGACTATGTATTTTTCGAACAGGTGAAGAATTCAATACAGCACAGTTTTTGCAATATATTTTGCGCAGAAATATTGTATTGATACATAGACTGCAATAGTATATAAAAACTTGAATTATCCAAATACAATGAAGGAAACGCTCTTTCAGTCCAGTCGCTGATGCTGGTGAGTTTTTTCTAAAAATCAAAGGAAATTGAAAAAATGCAATGAATAGTAAGTAATGTTATTCAATACATAGAATTGTATATATTTTTCTTCTTTTACTTTTTTAATGAATGTTTTAGTTCATGTTCAAAAAGTACATTGTTTTCCATGTAAAGAAACGTTATTCTTGCATTTGTTTCAAATGTTTATGAACTCAACAGTACATCTCAAATGAGTATTTATGTATAGATGTCGCAATTGTACAAAGCTTTGAAAAAACTGTATGTCTCATGGTCATGCTAATAAAGCTATTTAAATGGAACATTGCCAAATGTTTAAAATAAGATCATATTGTGACTTCAGTACAGCACTAATATGGTGTCAAGGAACCTGTTGTGTATTGAAGTTGTTCTGATAAACAGGTGATGATACCTCTGCACTGCATCATTGGGTTTTACACCAGAACCAACAGTGTCATCCAGGGAATACCAAGTCATGAACAGAGCTGTTCTTTGAGACAAATCAATGGAGCACATGAGGAGCTGTTGTTTCTGCTGCTGAGCCAAAGGCAGCAGGGCTCATTAGCAGGAAGAGCAGCGTGCAGGGGAGTTCAAATGACCCGGTCATACGCTAAGGCCTGTTAGCACGCCGATTACACCTAATGAGATATGATCCAAAGAACATGAAGATTAATACCATGCCATTGATCAGACAGTCAATAGTACACTGCAAACAGAGAGGCATCCGAGGCAGTGAAAGTTAGCATTGTGTTCGATAATTAAAAAGCCACCAGAGAAAGCTTGGAGGGCCCAGGAGGAGTGGTATTTGTGCCAGAACCTGCCAGAACACAGCGTGGCATCTCTGAGGTCAGCGCCTGCCTCACACGGCCTCTGGCTCTAAGTGATGTTCTCACCACAGACTATTCCGTTGTGGAGCTGATCGGGCTTCTAATGAATATGCTGTTAAAATCCACTATGGCCTCTACCATGTTTAGAGCCAGCATCCTCTAACCATTCATGAAAACAGCTTTCTCACATACTGGTTTCATCATCCAAACAGTCCTATTCTTTTCTGTTTAGAAATCTTGACAGATCTGTAGAGCCACTTTTAGCTCATTGTTTTTGACTGTATTCTCTTATACAGACTCATCGACCACTATAGTATAGCCAGCCATTTTCAAAAAAATCCATGTAAAATCCAATGTATGCTACCTGACCAGCACATTATGACTAGAAAGGCACAATGTGGCTCGCAGACTAACGACAAAGACATGTTGGGGACAAAACCAGCCCTTAAAGTTGGCTTTGGTTTAGATCTGTCATGTGGACACCAACACCACTCTTAATGAATGCTTAAGCCTTGTTTATATGCCATCTGTAGCGATCACAAGCTACTGTATGAGCATGCACAACAGTGGTTGAAGCTCAATGTGTTGCAGTATTAGCCGTAAAGCTAGAGGGCGTAAAGACCTAACCCTAACATCCTGGAAAGAAGTTGCAAAACGCCACACACCAAACACCCTGAATCCTCAATGCCAAGGAGAAATCTCTTGTAAAATACAGGATTCAAATATTTGGAAGAATACATATTTATCAAAACAATAGTGGTGCCTAACGTGTTGCTTGTTATTAAGCAAGCAAAAGGATCTGCTCTGTTGGAAGTTTAAGTCTGCAGCTGTTGCCAGTGGTGGGAGAAGCACTCAGATGCTTACTTGTTAAGCTCGTGAGGAAGGCTAGCTCTGTAGTTGGAGTACAACTGAACAATCTGGAAGAGGTGGCAGAGGGGAGGACGAGGAGGAAGCTCGACAGTATCCTAGAGAACCCCTCCCACCCACTCCATGCAGAGCTAGTGAAGATGAGGAGTACGTTCAGCCACAGACTCATCCCTCCTCGACACAGCACCAAGCGCCTCAGACAGTCCTTTGTGCCTGTAGCTGCAGCCTGCACAACAAGGGGTCAATAATGTCAACAACAAAAAAAATCAAAATCACTGGACATAAATATACACTGTTTCCACAACCCATGTTCATATATTAGTAGTAGACCAAATATGTAGATAGATATGTCACTATATGTACAGATGTCCATTTTCACTTGTCACTTTAAACTCATTTCGTACTTCATAATTTTTTGATGACCAAATATGTATATATGCTGACAGTTATTTTACTCTTATTTTTACTCATCGCCTATTTCATAGTCTTTTATTATCATTATCATTTCTTTTTTTTTTTTCTTGATTTTATTTTTGATTTTATTAATCTGTGTGAATCTGTGCTGTCCTGTTTTTCACGCTTACCTTGTTGCTGCTTGTACAACTGAATTTCCCCACGGGATTAATAAAGGTTCATCTTATCTTATCTTATCTTAAAGTACCAATATATTATTGTCAAAATACCAACACTCAGAAACAACTGGCACAATGCAACACATTTCTCATCCATCCATCCATCCATCCATCTTCTTCCGCTTATCCGTGGTCGAGTCGCAGGGGTAGCAGTTCCAGCAGAGAGCCCCAAACTTTCTTTTCCCTGGCGACATCAACCAGCTCTGACTGGGGGATCCCAAGGCGCTCCCAGGCCAGCGAAGAGATATAATCCCTCCACCTGGTCCTAGGTCTACCCCTTGGTCTCTTCCCAGCTGGACGTGCCTGGAACACCTCCCTAGGGAGGTGCCCAGGTGGCATCCTAACTAGGTGCCCGAACCACCTCAACTGGCTCCTTTCGACGCGAAGGAGGAGCGGCTCAACTCCGAGTCCCTCCCTGATGACCGAACTTCTCACCTTATCCCTAAGGGAGACACCAGCCACCCTGCGGAGAAAACCCATCTCGGCCGCTTGTATCCGCGATCTCGTTCTTTCGGTCATGACCCATCCTTCATGACCATAGGTGAGGGTAGGAACGAAAATGGCCCGGTAGACAGAGAGCTTTGCCTTCTGGCTCAACTCCCTTTTCGTCACAACGGTGCGGTAAAGCGACTGCAGTACCGCTCCCGCTGCTCCGATTCTCCGGCCCATCTCACGCTCCATTGTTCCCTCACTCGAGAACAAGACCCCGAGATACGTGAACTCCTTCACTTGGGGTAAGGAGTGAAGGAGATCCGAGGGGCCTGAAGATCATGATGGCCGCATCACAGCGTAGTTTCCCTTTACGTTGTCCACTGTGAGACATCGCTCTGATAGCACAAATATGGTAACGACACAGCAATAGAAACACATTGCACTATGGTATGATGTCCAGACACAGTGTTTACACTGTGATACCCCAACACGTTATTATTAAGTATAGCAAAAGTCAAATGTAACATGAAGGGTTGAACATATAAATAAATAGCTAAAGTTATTAAAAAAAAGTAAATGACTATAAAATAAAGTATACTATAGTGTTACTGTTTATATACAACAGTAAAGGCTCCAGACCACACATTTGTGCTTTCAGCAAGTACAAACAGGTAGCCTGATTGTTATGTGCAAAATGTGCTCAGGATGCTCAAATAAGTTGTTTGTTGGGCTGGCTCAACATCCTGTTCTAAGTAGTGATCCACACAAGCACTCACTCATTAAAGGCAATAGACCCAATAAATGCTGGGATACTGAGGAATGCCCAAACTCAGTCTTCACTCAATTATTAACATTATCCTGTGATTTAATCAAAACTGGAACATATTGAACACTGGTAAAAAGGAGAATCAGAAATGGATGAAACGGCAACGTGTACTAAAAAGTGTAACTCGTAAAGACAAACCAACAGCTAATTATAACCATCTTGTAAAGCTTCGCAGCCTCTTGTTGCGCGTTGTTTGATTCAGCAGCTGAGTTTCTCAGATAAACCCACTGCACATATTCTGTATCTATCCACCAGCGAACAGGCTCATTTAGTGGACCACATTTATCAGCTAAAGACAATTGTTTTCCCCAGGAGTTAGTGGAGATCAAACCAGAGCTAACAAGCCAATACGTTTTGGACTAACATTTATTACCATTCAACAACTGAAGATGATTATATGTACGGGCCTCCATCACTTATATAGGTTTTTCGGGGAAGGCTAAAATCCCTGTGTTCCCTCCAGAGGGAGTTTCTCTCCTACACCCTTCTTATATCGGACAGTGTTGCTCCAATATACACTAAAGTAAAAAATATATATATTACCCAATCACTAAGCACCTATAATAATGTAATACTTAAAAAAGTGAAGGTGATAGATTGGTTTTTAGCTCTGCCTGTTGCCTATACACATGAAAAACAAATACATTCCCTTTAGATCTGGCAACATTTTCACAGAAATTATGATGGGAGATTAAGCAGGATTAGATGGGAAAACCTGAGAGACTGTGAGATAGAGGAATGATGCTGAGAGAAGGTGTCGGGGGGGCGTGCTGATCAAAACTAGATTAGCTCACTGTCTACACGCATCATCAGCCGTTAGCCACCAGAGCAGCTCCAGCTCTACTGCGTCTCATCTATCAGTGAGGCGAGTCAGCACATTAAACACCAGACTCTGCTGTTTGTGTGTCCCTCTCTCTGCTGCACACATGAACACACTGCAGTCACATGCAATCTCTCTCATCTGCATCGCAACTGGATCATCTGAGCCATTAGAGCCTGAGGGGGAGGCATAAAGTGGCATGGCATCAGAGAAGGGATAAACACTGGGACTGGGAGTCGATGGGGCTGGGCAGATGGAGTCTCCACATCCATGAGCAGCACGTTTTTCATTAAAGCATGTCAAATTCACATCATTCTTTTTTATCCTGTCTATCCTTGAGTCATTATTGTCTTCTGGGTTAGACATATTCTTGTGAGAGTAGACAGCTTTCACATGATGGATGTCAGTGGCTGTCTCAGAAACCACTTCCTGGAATACTGTACTTTGCCAAAAGTAAATAATCTTAACTTAAAGTCGTCTTTCTAACTTTTTTATTATAGCTTTCAAGCCAACAATCAGCAATAATCAATGATCCACTAAGAAAGCTTGTAAGAAGCAGTTTACGCTCCTGAAAGAGTTCACTGATGGATCTGTTTTTAGGAGTATTTGCTTTCATATTTTTTTCTTTATCCAAGCGCAGTGTCACACAACTTTAACGCGTTAAAGTCCCGGCCCTAATAAAAACACTTAGTTTAGTTTCGGAAATTCTTTGTTGTGTGTTGCTGCCGGCCCGTCTCTCCCCATTCTCATTGAGTATTTTACAAAGAGTGAAACAGCGCCCCTCTAGACGTTATGGTGAAACAGTAGATTGCACTCTCTGTTGCGAGAGGAGGCCAGCCGAAATTGGCTTCCCTTGGTGAAAAAAAATTGAGAGATTGACCAATCAGATGAGGCTCACGTCATGCCCCTGCCAACCTGTGATTAGTCAGGGCCATGCCAAGGGAAGCCAGAGGCTGCGGGCTTCCCTTCAGTGGCGTTTTCTCCTGGAGACCAAGGGAAGCCAGGCTTCCCCTGTTTTTTCGGATTGTAGTTATAATTTTAATAAATAAATAAAAACACTTCGTTTGGTTTCGGTAATTTTTCTGTGTTGTGTGTTGCTGCCGGCCCGTCTCTCCCCCATTCTCATTGAGTATTTTACAAATAGTGAAACAGCGCCCCTCTACATGTTATGGTGAAACAGTAGATTGCACTCTCTGTTGCGAGAGGAGGCCAGCCGAAATTGGCTTCCCTTGGTGAAAAAAAATGGAGGGATTGACCAATCAGACAAGGCTCACGTGATGCCCCTGCCAACCTGTGATTAGTCAGGGCCATGCCAAGGGAAGCCAGAGGCGGCTGGCTTCCCTTGCCTCACAATCCAATCAAATCGCATCAATTTAGTGTGGCAGTGACGCATCCTAAAACCCGGAAGTAAGCTGCGCTCGGTTTCCCTCGACAAAAAGGCAGTGGGATTTTTCCATAGGATTTTGGAAAATAGCTTGAAATAAGGTCAGTGGATAACGAACCTGTTAGATAAATGCATGTTTTGTTAAGTCGGATAATATCCACATGTCTACCCTACTTTTATAATTTTGTAATCATAAATCTAATCGATAGAAGATAGATAGCGTCACTGCACCACTCTCACCGCCATTAGAAAGTAGCAAGCAATTGAAGCAAGTGCAATTATGGAGGGTGGAGATGTGGAGTATTTCATCAAAAAATAATTGTACTAAACTTCCGCTACAGCAACAACAACAAATACAATCTGATGACAGGCCAATGCCCAAACTGGAGCTGTGTACAGCGAGGAAAAAAGGAGCGAATCGGACGTAAAACGTTAAATGTCTCCTGATTTAGTTTGTGAATGAATACTTATTAGAGTTTGGGCTGGAGAGTGCGTGCGGACCTGTCGGTTAGATAACAGGCGTGTGTAAGTCCTGCATCTGTATGATACAAATGTGTGTAAAATGATACCGGGTGCTGTAATCACTCATCTGGTTACGTTATTACATTGACCACCACACCCCCGACCCAAAAGAAAGGACGTATTATTGGCTTCCCCTAATTTTTTTCCCACGCCACGCTACTACTTCCCTTGCCTCACAATCCAATCAAATCGCATCAACTTAGTGTTGCAGTGACGCATCCTAAAACCCGGAAGTAAGCTGCGCTCGGTTTCCCTCGACAAAAAAGCAATGGGATTTCTCCATAGGATTTTGGAAAATAGCTCGAAATAAGGTCAGTGGAAAACAAACCTGTTAGATAAATGCACGTTTTGTTCAGTCGGATAATATTCACATGTCTACCCTACTTTTATAATTTTCTAATCATAAATCTATCGTTTAGATTTATGATAGACTTTTGAAACTACAAGAAGATAAGAAGGACTTTTACAAAAAAGTAATAGAGATTTTTGTCCAGAAGGATAGCATGGACTTCATCTTCAAGTCAAGGTAAGACCGCCATTTTATTGAAAATGGGATCTTACTAAGAGAGAACAATTAAATATGTAAATGATAAAATTAAATGTTTTGGGTATCCTTTTGTTGAACTGTCTGTTTAAAATTAATCGAAGCATCAGACTAAAAAAGCGTTTGAAAATAATATTATATTTTTATTTAGGTCAAAATATAATATTTGTAAACCTGACGAGTCAGTGCCTCACCAGCCATGAACCTCACTGCACGTCACTGCAGAAGCTTATATACAGACATCTAAGTTTTTTGGTCCCCACCACTTTTGTACATATAAAAACGCTACTGTGTGTACAGCGAGGAAAAAAGGAGCAAATCGGACGTATAACGTTAAAGGTCTCCTGATTTAGTTTGTGAATGAATGCTTATTAGAGTTTCGGCTGGAGAGTGCGTGCGGACCTGTCGGTTAGATAACAGGCGTGTGTAAATCCTGCATCTGTATGATACAGATGATAAAATGATACCGGGTGCTATAATCACTCATCTGGTTACGTTATTACATTGACCACCACACCCCCGACCCAAAAGAAAAGACGTATTATTGGCTTCTCCTAATTTTTTTCCCAAGCCACGCTACTGCTTTCCTATTCTATATTAAATGATTACTAATATTAAACGTGTCTCGGGTCCAGACTGCATCACTTGGGTTACCAGAAATATACCCAGGAAGTTTGAACAGTCCCCCAGATTGGACATGTTCTCTTGTGTACAACTCTTTGTGCACGCTATTTTCAGAACATTTTTAACAAATGATCCTGATGCAAACTGGTGGGGACAAAATTGGCCGTTTCCAAAAGTGAAGGGGACATGTCTCCAGCCTCCCCAGAATAAAAGACGCCTGTGCTCATGACACAAGTTCCGGATGGTTAATGCAGCTAACTATTGATAGCAAATTATATGATCTGCACATCGAATACATCCCAGCAGAGCGGGCTAACTCCTGCATTCAGATCAATGCCAGGAGACGTCCCAGCTGCTGGGCTGTGAGAGCAGGGAGAGCATGTGGGTGTGCTGCAGTGCAGCAGGGAGGCCTGACACATTACAAAACCTCTGTTGCTATTTCTGGAGCTAGAGATGCTTATAAGTCAAGAGGTGTGTGGAGTATTATGGGTGAGGAGCCTGGATCCATGTCCAGCTGCGCTCATTAGTGGTAACCACAAAGGACATCTGACATATGACATACTCATTCCCTCCAAATGAGCATCTGATTCGCTAGAGGCAATTAGGCAAGGTGAGGGAAATAAAGTGTGACATATATGCTAAGCTCTGAAAGATGTGTTCTGCTGCTGACATAATATGTCGCTGTGAGCTGATGACGTGAAATGATAGCAAGCCAAGTCAGTTATGTACCCCTTCTCAAAATAGTTGTGGTTTCTAATCATCTTTAGGGTTAAAACAAGTAATTTTGTCTGATTAGACAACATTTAAATAACTGTAAAAAATCTATTCCATTTCATTTCATTACTGTGATTAGTGGATTGACATATTGCCGGGAACTACATTTGTAAAAATCCTTCCATTCTCTTGAATTGACCCTCGACTGCTCCATAAGAAGGAATGGCGATTGTACATTACGAAAAAACTGTATGAACTTATAGTCTTGTTATTGACCCAGTTAAGGAGTGGCTCACTGAGCTAGTTAGCTCGGATAACTTTATTTTAATTCTTCGAGAATGATGAGCAAAATTCCAGGGGGAAGTTTGGAAGAGTAGTGAGGAAATAGATAGAATATTTGGGACATGTTGCTAGCATGTTAGCGCTTAGCAGTATAGTCATTACCTCATCTTGACAATTATTTAAAAATGAATATGTGTAAGTATTATTTTTAAATAAACTTACTTTGTAACATTGTGTCCCTCCATTTAATTAAAAGTATGAGTTTGAATTTCTTGTTGGATTTACTTGATTAATTGATTACTTAATGTATTCATTGATTTGTTGGTTTGTTGTTTGCTTGATTGCTTGCTTAATTGATTGGGTGCTTCTGTAAGAAATAAAATCAATATATGTGAGCCAGAATAAAAAATACACTGTTTTATTTTGAAACTGTTTTATTCTGAAACCGAATGTTCACACACTCGACTTCCAGTTTATTGAGTATTAACTTGACTTCCGGCTTCACGGAGTTTCTTTGTTTACAGCCATTAGAATGTAGCAAACAGAATGTCATGAATGAGAATATGAGGAGAGTGACTTGTGGCGTTACATATTAAACACACAAAGTGTAATCCTCCTTATTGACGTCATTAATCACTCGCGGGAGACGATCTATGCCATAGAGTGGCGAAGTCACGCCCATCTACTTCCGCCCCATGGGACCTTATTTCTGAAAAATGATGTATTGAAGTCAATGGGGAGAGAAAGATTATCTTTCGATCCCGTTTGAATTGTGCCACGAATTACACATATGATGTTTGTCAATCTTAAAAAATTATTTCCATGTCAAAAAAGTCACAGTTTGTCTTAAAACTGTTGAAATATAAGACTATGAAAAATACGCAACTAGAAAGACTACAGTCCGGGATATTATATTACTTAATTCCTGGGGTTATATGTAAACTTAGATAGTGTAAACATTTTAGTAAGACGTGTGGGCAGTTCACCGGGATATGGCATCTTTCGATTTAGAGTCTTTCTTAGTCTGGCCGTCCTATGAGCAGCTGGACCGGTGTCGTAAGGACGATTTGAATGAGATAGCGCGGCACTTCAGTCTTGTGGTGAGTAAGCAATTGTTAAAAAAAGAGTTGAAAGCATTGGTAGTGGATGAGATGGTGAGAAAGGAGTTACTTGTACTGGCTGCACCAGCTGAGCTCACGGTGTCCAATGTTCTAGCTGAAGATCCGTTACGTCAGAGGCATGAGGCGGAGTTTACATTTGCTAAAGGAAAGGATAGGGACAGCGAGGGGGGCGAGCAGTGTGAAGCACCGTTCATGCCGCCTCGCTTTATAGTCCACCGTCTCCTGGCAGTCCAGATTCCCGGGAAGGGAGTAGACTCAAAGTCCGTCTCGCACGGCTTCAGTTAGAGGCAAAAGACAAGGAGCAAGACAAGCAGTTTCAGTTCCAGTTGGAAATAAGAAAGCTGGAAATCGACAAGGAAGTCCAGATACGTTAGCTGGAGCTAGACTCCGAGCTGCGCGCATCCGGGTGCTTTTGGCAATGCCGGAGGAAGCCTTCCACTTCCTTCTCATCCACATGCTTTCAATGCAGGGAAAAATATTTCGTTAGTCCCAATTTTCCGTGAGACTGAAGTGGATGCATATTTTGGTGCTTTTGAGCGCATTACGGTGGCCGACTGAGGCCTGGGCTCTGTTAGTTCAGTGTAAACTTCACGGGAGAGCTCAGGAAGCGGTTGCTGCTCTTACGTTGGAGGACACTCTAAATTACGACTTGGTGAAGGGTGCCATACTTAGGGTGTACGAGTTAGTCCCTGAAGCTTATCGGCAGAAATCTAGAAACCACAGGAAGGGTCCTAATCAGACACATGTCAAGTTTGCCAGGGAGAAGGGAATGTTGTTCACCAATGGATTGATTCATGTAAAGCTGCGGAGTATTCTGCTTTGAAAGAATTCATCCTTATGGAGGAATTTAAGAGGGGCTTGCCTGATCGCATCGTAGGATACATAAACGAACAAAAAGTTAATTCTCTCTCCGCTGCTGCTGTACTGGCTGACGAATACGTGTTAACCCATAAATCGGTGTTTTCCCCGGCTGTTGCTGAGAAATCTCGCCGTATGTCAGGTGCACCTGTTGGTCAGCCAGCGAACAATATACAATACAATGAATAAAGAGGAGAGAGAGTGCTACTATTGTCACCAGCCTGGACACGTCATTGCTAATTGTGCGGTTCTGAAACGTAAGGAGCAGCCACCAAACATGACCCGGCCGAAAGGCATCGGCTTAATTAATACAGAGTCACCCAGTATCTCCGCATCTGACAATGATGAGGAGATAGATCACTGTTTTAAGCCCTTTGTGTTCGAGGGGTTGATATCATTAACAGGTGAGTCGGATTATCAGAGACCCGTACGCATTCTACGAGACACTGGAGGCTCACAGTCAGTGATTGTTGCATCTGCCCTGCCATTTTCTGAACAATCAGCGTGTGGGTATGGCTCGATATTATGTGGCATTGAGATGGGCTATGTGCCCCGGCCCGTACACAATGTACACGTACAATCAAAGTTAATCACTGGATTTTTCCCTGTCGCTGTGTGCCCAGCATTACCTATACGGGGTATAGTTTTCCTAATGGGGAAATGACATTGCAGGAGGTAAAGTGACTCCTGCACTTGAAATATTGGATTCTCCTCAGCCTGTATTGCCTGAGGTAACACATGCCCACATTTTCCCTATTTGTGCTGTCACCCGCGCGCAGGCGAGTAAGAGTGACTCTGATGTGTCATTAAATGATACTATGTTTGGGACATTGCTTGCAGATGAAAATATGCCGGAGGAAAAGCCAGAAATTGTGGTTTCCTCTTCCCCTGCCGTGGCCGCTGAGCCAGCGCAACCTGCCAGCCTAGCTGTTGACGGTTCGACACTCCCGGTAACCCGAGAGCGTTTACTCGCTGCGCAGAGGGCGGATCCGACGCTTGCGAAGTGTCTCGAGCAGGTGGTGAGTGATGACAAAGCAAGGGGTGAGAAGGTAGCTTATGTGCTGGATAGGGAGATATTAGTGCGTCAATGGTCCCTCACTGCTACTGCTGAAGCTGACTGGAGTGTAGTGCATCAGGTAGTTGTGCCAGCGCCATACCGTCAGCATGTACTATCCGTAGCGCATGAAAGCCGATGGTCAGGACACTTGGGCGTGACTAAAACATATCAGATCATCCTCAAACATTTATTTTGGCCAGGTTTAAAGAAGGATGTCTCTAACGTTTGCCGCTGCTGTCATGTGTGTCAGGTTGTCGGTAAGCCTAATTAGAAAATTCCTCAGGCTCCGTTACACCCTATACCTGCCATAGGTGAGCCATTTGACAGGGTGTTAATAGATTGTGTTGGCCCTCTACCACGTACAAAAACGGGTCAACAGTATTCACTCACCATAATGTGTGCCTCCACTAGTTTCCCTGAAGCTATTCCGCTGCGCAGCATTACTTCCGCCGCCGTAGTCAAGGCTTTGACAAAGTTATTTTCCACGTTTGGAATCCCGCGTGTAATCCAGAGTGACCAAGGAACACACTTTAAATCCAAGCTGTTCAAACAGGTCCTACAAACACTGCAGGTGAAACATGTCATATCCAGTGCATACCACCCAGAGTCGCAGGGTGCGTTAGAACGGTGGCATCAGACGCTAAAAAGTAGGCTGCGAAAGTATTGCATGAAAACGGAAAAAAACTGGGATGAGGGAATCCCCTTCGTTTTGTTCGCAGCCCGTGAAGCTATTCAGAAATCGTTACGATTCAGTGCCGCAGAGCTTGTTTTCGGCCACACGCCCCGCGGTCCACTTAAAATCCTACACGATGAATTTCTCTCGGTTAGTTCTCCTCCAAATAAGAATGTATTAGATTACGTTAGTCAGTTTCGTGAGCGTTTGCACCGGGCAAACTCACTCGCCAGAGAGTCGCTCTCCGCTTCTCAAGCCGTTATGAAGCGTAATTATGACCGTGCCGCTGTTCATAGGCACTTCGAAATAGGTGATATGGTCCTCGCACTATTGCCTATCCCTGGCGCTGCGCTCTTTGCCAAATTCCTCGGTCCGTATGAAATCCACGATTGTCTCAGTGACACGGATTATGTCATTTGTACTCCAGAAAGACGGCGTAAAACGTGCGTCTGTCATGTCAATATGCTAAAGCGTTACCATTCTCGCACCGCCGCTGATAGTCAGCCTGCAGGCTTGGATAATCAAAGAGTCGCTGTTTCCGCGTTGATAATTACAGATAGTTCCGGTCCATCTGATGATGGTTTGGTGATGCGTTCACACCATCAGCCGAGTGCCCGATTATGTATCTCTGAGATGATAAAGACGCTGCCGACTACGTTAAATCATCTGCAGGAGGGGCAACAGCATGACGTAACTCAGTTAGTGGCTTGTTTCCCGTGTCTTTTCCATGATGTCCCGACACAAACCACTGTGATAAAACATGACATCGATGTAAAAGGCGCGAGGTCAATTAAACGACACCCGTACCGCGCAAATCCCACCAAGCGCGCTCTTATGAAACAGGAGGAGTAAATCTGATTTTGTCAGAAATCGGGAGAAATGCGGGAGAAATATGACCCCGGGAGGAAACCGGGAGAGGGCTATGAAATCGGGAGTCTCCCGCGAAAATCGGGAGGGTTGGCAAGTATGTGTATAATCTGTAAAACTCTCTTTTGGAGTTCTCTTTCTGTTGATTGTTAGCAATCGGTATTTGGCACTTTGTTTATGCCAGGCTGCACACCTTTATTATTTTGGTTACCACTATTATTATAATACATATAATGCAGTCTGAAGTCACCTGATTCCCAAGTCCACACTCAAGTGTTTTCTCCTGTTAACGACTAGAATAGTATTTTCTTGATAATGACCTTCCAAACCTTCTCCAGTCTCTGTCACTGGGCTTTCAGGCCTCTGAATTGCTGCTCATATTGCACATACTTTTGTCTTGGAAAATACCTGGTGAAGTGAAACCATAATGGTGATTCAGTCTGATTAGCAGTCTATCTTAGCCTTGAGAGAATGTGGATAATGACAGGAGGCCTACAGTAATTATTATCATAAGATAATGATGTAATGCCTTGTGATGAAAATAATGTCATCATTTAATCATTATAACATACGAAATAAGACATACGTGTTTTATTGAACAAATATGCCGTATGTAGCCATTAACCCACGGATAAAGGGCCGACAGTTGGAGAACAGCAGCTGCTGCATGCTGGCTCTCTGCTCCTGTAGATAAGCCCTGGATACAAAGTGTGCTCTGTACATTATGCCTGAGAGTATGTTCTTAATGGAATATTTGATGTTATGATCGCCTTTTTTTGTTCCAACTCAACAGAACGTGAGTTATTGACAGGACACACAGAGAACACAAACATCATTTCAGAGAGAGTATCGGTAACACTTTATATTAAGGTACACAAATTAACCATCAACTAGTTGTTAATTAACATGCATATTAGAAGTATATTGGCTCTTTATTAGTCATTATAAAACCCTTATTAATGCCTTATTCTGCATGACCATATTCTATAAGTAATAAGCCATTAGTTGAGAGTTTTTCCTCAATAACCCTCTAATTAGTGCTGATTTATTGCAAGTAAGGAAGTTGTTGTACATGAGTTTTGGTCTTAATATGCTCTGCTCAATATGGGCCTAATAAGGCAGTAGTACCACAAGAATAGTAATTCTACCATAATAACACTTATTAACAAGACATGAAATTATAAGTGTTAATTGTGTCTTGTGGTGACCAATGTATATCATAATTCAATCATGGAACTACAGGTTGGGGGTATTGTTTCCGCACGGACATATGTGTTGTTAACTATATATATATTGTGTGCCCTCCTGGCTTCTTCCTCTTGTCTTCCCGGGCTGCGACCCGACAACATGTCCGTTTCTGCTGCTCATTAAAGCCAGCTTCATACCTTCATTGCACCACCTCCGACTCTCTATCTCTCAGCACTACATTGGTGACCCTGACATACTGTAAGTCTCGTGAAGTTTCCGGGACTGATCCGAAACCGCCGAGGCGAGGGAAGAGGCCAGACAGGGTCCCGAAGCACGCCACCCACGGGCCGATGAAGGCATGGGCGACGTCCGAAACCGTAGAGTCGAGGCGAGACGGGGTCCAGAAGCGCGCCACCCAGGCGCCGATGAAAGCGTGGGCGACGTCCGAAGCCGCCGTCGAGGTGGTGAAAAAGCGAGAGGGTCCACACGAGGTCGACCAGACATGGTCGAACCTCCTCTCAGGCACCAGAAAGAGCTCAAAAGGGTCCTACCTGTTTTTCACCGTGGACAGTACGACCCTATTGAGCTTTTTCTGGCGCCTCGACTCTACGGTTTCGGACGTCGAAACTAACTAGGCCACAGTAAGCATTTGTGTCATCACCGGCCATCACACTCTGACGGGGTCGGTCTCTCTCTCTCTCTCTACTAGTTTTTGGGGGCTGGAACCATTGTCAGTCTCAGATGTCACCGTCACTGCTGGTGCCTTTCCCCTTCACTGACGTCACAGTTGTCACTGATACCCAGGGTCGGCTCCAGAACAAATCGAATGGGGGGGCAATCATTTACCAAGGGGGGGCACACACTGCCGTCAACAACCAACACACAAACACCAACGCAACTTCAATTTTAAAAAACATGCTGTAAAGTGTATTTCACACACATTGCAGGGGTGTAGTGCTATTGTATAGCGCACCTATGACTTGTGCATACATGCACGGTTGTGGCACGACCACCAAAACAGAAACATATGGACATAGGCCACCATATAAAAAGTGTGCAAATGTATTTAGTATCCTATCCATGTGAACATGTTTTAGGTGGGGGTGGACCTAACCTCAGGAGGGTCTGGGGGCATGCTCCCCGGGAAGATTATTTTTAAAATATTGAAGTTAAAAGCATCAATCTGGTGCACTTTGAGAGCAAAATGAAGAGATCTAAGGATAGCCTACATCTCTCAGCATCCATATGAAACAGAACTGTAAACAGATTTACTTTTTCTTTATGGATATTTTACTAATCACTCCCCTTTTTAACTGTATTCTTGTGTTACTGTCCTATAGTATTTCATACCCGTTTTTCATGTATTCTCTTATTCTTTAATAACTATAATGATCATATAAAGGTATTCCTCGCAAATACTTGTTTACATAAATGGTGACAAAACCGTTTGAGACCCACTGAGATAACCTACACTAAAGTGAACTATCTAAACACTGAGAGAGTCCTTACCTCACTGAGCTGAGGTTATAAGATCCTCTCAGTCTGACAGGAGAGGACTGTCCTCCACCTTGGTGTAGAAACAGCTCTTTATATCCGTTAGCATAGCTAGCTAACCAGATGCTAACAACAACATTCCACGTTACCGCTTGCGCACTCACAAAATGCGCTCGTGCCACACACACACAGAGCCAAGCTTGAATGAAACAGAGACCCAGAAGTACTTCTACTGTACTGTATATCATATTATTTTCGATGGCTTTACGGTATAATCAGTGTAACAGATGAACAGATCGCCACTGGGCTTTCATCTAAACACACAGCCACGTAATGATAACAAAACAAAAGTCGGGGGTCATTGGTCAAGCAACACACCAATCAGAGAGCAGCAGTGAGCACACCTCAGGCTGTGTTTTATATTTGTATTCTTTATTTCTGATATATTTCACACAAAAAACCAATAGTGGATACGTCTTCACTTATATGATTAAAAAAAAAAACGGCAAAGTGGCAAGTCTTGCCCACCCTGCGTTGGGGGGGCACAGTGACTCATTTGGGGGGACATGGCCCGTGAATGACCCCCCATGACGCCGACCCTGCTGATACCATAACATGTTTTGACAACTCTTTGTCATTTGAACCATGCTCTGACAGCAGCTCATAAACAGAATCCAGGGAGACATCGTGCACTGTGCTACCAGGTGAACAGCATTATGGGCTGGGCTGTATAGAGATTAGCATCGGGCTACAGTCACAATGTGGATCACATGTCAGACGCTAACCCAGAAGGAAAGGTCCATACACAGCCAAATCCTCAACAACACACACTGAGAAATGACTTGTTGTATTATTACAGTTTTGTCTGTTATAAAGCCTGATTAGTAACGATTATTTTTTATTCGAGACAGACAGTTATCAAAATAAAATAACATGCTGTCAGAACATCACTGACTAATTTGTCCTTTTGGTCTTCGTCCAAGATTGATTTCTATACTTAAAATGATATGAGCACACTAGGTTAATAGCACTGTAACACTGAAGTCTGTTTTGTTAAGTCTTGCACTAGACTCGGGTGTGACTCGTAATGCAAATGAGTAAGTTATATGGTCTTGAACATGACTCAATTTGCTCTATACCCAGTCCTGATTTGGTCTCGACTGGGTTAAGATTATTTCGGCTTCTTGACTCAATCTCCTTTTCCTAAAATAAGTTGGCCTTGACTATAACCCAGCTGGTAAACCCAGAGTTAAAGTAGTGCTTTTGCAAGATTGTGTAGAAGACACAGTTTTAAAGATCTGTTGATAAAGTTAAATAACTGTTTGTCAACAAAATATTATGAGTGTTATTCCACTAAGAATGTATTTTGTCGAAGACAGCACTGCTAACAAACTAACAAAACTAACCAGACAGTAGTGAAAAGCATTGCATTATGTATACTGTATTCGATACAGAATAATGCACTTCACTACTCGTTTAGGGGGTGCCAAACAAAAGATAAGCTAAATAACAAGAAGCTCACATTTACAATGAGAGCAGTTTCTGGGTGCAGTATAATCATACAGGGCATTGACCACTAGTTAACCATCCAGCAGATCATTGGGGCATCATTAAACAGACCTTAAGGGTCAACCATGTTACGTAAAGAGGCTGGATTTGGCCTGGAATGACACTAAATGGGATGGGGAGTTGCTGTAGCTATGCTGAAGTAAGTTGCACCAATCCCCGGCCTACACTTTAACCCCTCCCTGCTAGGTCAGCACAACATCCACTGGATTCAATCCATTTCTCTCCCAGGATTACTGCACTGCTGCTGGGTCTAGAAACAATATGCGGAACTGTCTGTTTTAAATTTGGAGGATCCATGACTAAAACACAGGGCTCAACCTGTGTCTGGGTTTTAAGGATTTCATAGATTTAAAGAGCTTTTATAGAGTTGGCAAAAAGGACCATTTTCATGTGAAAACAGAAATAGTTTTGATTTAGTGGAGATATTCCATTATGAACCATTAAGGCTTGTGTTTTTTTATGTATTCTTAATTTTGTTTAAATTATTTTGTGAGTTGAGTGAGTATTTGGTGGTTGTATTGTTTTGTAATACTATGCGTATATATATTTTTTAAAGTGTTAGTAAAATTATCCAACATTATCCTTTTTTCTCTGGGCTGTTGGATGGGTGTGTTAGACTGACAGCAGCTGGCAGTGTTACACCGTAGAGACAGGAGGTTGTGCTGATGTTACACCTGTTATTAACATGTTTGTGTTGTGTGTGTGGTGCTTGTACCACAGCTCACAAACACAATACACAACCTTAGAGTGACTGATACAGATAAGTCCTGTGTGTCTGTGTAAAATGTCCAATTTGCATATCAACTTCATAACAACTGTTGCTAGGTAAGGACTGCGAGCCATAGGAGCAGAGAGTGAGAAGGAGAAGCACAGATAGTAGAAGAAGAGTTAAGACTGTTAAGACTCAGCGCCCCAGAAGCAAGGCACCAGGTGTTCTGTAGCCTGAGTTTGGACCTTATTGATAAGCAAGCACCTATTTGTCATTCAGAATGATCAACTATAAATCTGCATGTATAACCAGTTTATGCTCAGTCCCATGCACTTCTCCCCCGGTCTATGAGGAGGCTCTTGTTAGCAAACAAAAAATAATTGTACGACAGACCGTGGTTCATTTTGACCTAGTGACCCCCTCTGTCTCCCCCTTTCAAACTCTGTCTTTGTAATAAAGGCACAGTTGGCCCAAATATAATAATAAAAGGATGAAAAAATAAGTAATATTGTTTATTTTATGGCTATTCGTCTAACCCTATAATCAAGAGGTGTCCTGTTCACCATGACAACTTGGGGTCTTTTTTACTTCTGTGCTCAACGTCTCCCTAAAGGAGATTGTAATAGACCTCCGGGTTCCTTCCGTACAAAGGGTCTGTGTGGAATTAGTCATAAGACGCCCAGTGCCTTCCTTTCAGTCAGGTTGATATGTGCAAGCAGAACTCTACTTCAAGAGCAGAGTTTCCCTCTCCGAGCAGACACTCTGGCGTGTGGGGGTTTCTCTGGGTGCTTTCTTAATAGTCCAATACTCAAGGGGCCATTCTGTGCCCCTTCCTTTAAATATGTTTTCACTAGCAGCTGCATGTATAAATCTCAGGTGATAAGTTAGTGTGCAAGGACTAATATCGTGCAAATTGCAGTTGATAACTGCACCTACAAAATAATATAATTAGCTCAAGAGCATGTATATCGAGCCTATTATATCAATCAGAAGCCATTGAAAGAATACACATGGAACATTTTATTTGGGACTTCAAGACACCGCAAATTCAAAGTCAGTATAAACAAAATGTCTCTTCAAGATTCTGGATAGAATGCAGTGAGCAGAAGGCAAACCATTGTCATATATTTTGGTCTTGTAATGTTTTGTGTGGCTCCTGGTAAACAGCTATAAGAGAAATGTAAAATACTTTTGTAATTTCTCTAAACAAGAAACCACTAACCTTATTACTTGGGAAAACACCAGAGGGAATTAAACAAAAGATTCCTACTTATTTCTCGTAATAAGAATAGCTATTATTAACAGAAGGAATTGGTGAAAAGATATTAACTTCATTAACTCACAATGGAAGGATCTAGTCAATTAAATGGAAAAAATAACCATGAGAATCAGAAACCAAGTTCATATCTTTGATGAACGATGGGAAACATGGGTGAGTTATAGAACACAAAACATTTATAATGACCAGGTTGCCAAGATCTGACAATTAATGTACGTATGAGTATTATTGTTGTATCCATTGTGTACCTTATAAGTTATTCAAATCTTTTTCTTTTTTGTTCTGATTTGTGGATTGTTATTTTAAGTATCTGTGTTTTTTTTCTTATGTATGCTTTGTAATCAAAAAAGTTCTTCAAATGCGAATACAAAATCAGACTCATGGACTCAGGAGATGGGCACGAGGCAGCCTGTGCTTCTTGGCGGTGCTCATGTGTCTCACTGTGCCTCACATGCTGTTCAGCTTCGGACCAAACCAAGAGGCATTGCTAACCACATGCCCATGTGATGTCACAGGAGAAGTCCACAGGGTCAGGGTGGATGTTTGTTCAGCAAGCTTAGTGGTAGGACAAGACAAGTGTTCATGTTAGTAAGTCAGATAAAGAGACAGTAGCAGGAGAGCTAATGTGAGTTGTTGTTCAGTGTGTTGTGTAAGGGAGGCTGTGGCTCAGTGGGTAGTGTGCTGGACTTCGAATCAGGGGGTAGCAAGTTTGAGTCCCACTGCAGTCAGCATGTCGTTGTGTCCCTGGGCAAGACACTTCACCTCACTTTGCTCCTGTGGGGATTGTCCACAGTACTGTAAGTCGCTTTGGATAAAAGCGTCTAACAAATGACATGTCATGTAATGTGTGGCAGGCTGCTGTCTGGCTCACTGAGACCATCTGCTCTGCCTCTCAGAACTGCAATGTTCTGCTTTATGCAAACATTTGGTTTCCAATGTGTTATTCAAGTGGTTTATAGAGCAGATATATATCCTGGAGCAAACCCAAAGAATGCTGTTTAATTTCTGTTGGATTTCAAGTACTATAGCTGAGGACTTCAAGTAAGATTCAGAATATAGAGCTGTGTGGTAATGTATGTAAGGAATAACCCTCAACCAAATATATGCCAAGTTCAGTATTGTCAAAGTGCAGATCAGAGAGAACAGACAGTGGTGACTTATATGTAAAGGGAGAGGTAAAACTAAAAACTGTGGGAATAACCCTGTGGAGACTTTAAATATAAGGAAAATCACAATCTGTCCAACAACACTACAGCAAGGTATCTATCTATCAAGACATTATCTCTCTGTGTCCACTCTGTCTGCCTGTGTCCATCACTGGAGGGTAACAAGTGTTGGACAGATGGACAGATCAGTTGGGCAACGTCTCAAACCGCAAATTACATTGGCCCACAAGTGCAAAGAACACAGCCAAAAGCTTTTAACAGTAATTGAGTGTTTTTAGGGTAGATTTCTCTCAGTTGTCACACTTATGCCTCGTAATGTTGACAGCTGTGATCAATATCCTACTATTAGCAACAAATAACTTTTACATCCAAAAGGAAATGATTAGTCTTAGCTCTCTGTGGCTCTGCAGATCAGTGGTGGAAAGTAACTGAGTACATTTACTCAAGTATCGTACTTTAGTACAATGTTAGGCACTTGTACTTCACTTTGATTTAAATGTGTTGCTACTTTGTACTTCTAAACCACTACAAATCAGATCTAAATTGTGTACTTTAACTCCACTACATTTATTGAAACCCTTTAGTTACTTCACAGATTTGGATGAATGATGTGAAATATAATCAAGTGTTAAATCAGACTTTAGTTGGAGTAAAAGTCATTCAAACTAGCTGCAGCTTTACCAGCTTTGAGAACACTTTAATGATCAATCATTATAAAACATATCATATATATTATTATTAAATGTACGGAGCCCTGGAGGGTTCATAGAGAGAAAAATAAATAAAACGAGGCCACGCTTTATTAATTTGTGCGCACGATATACTTTCTCCTTCGCACGAGATACTATGAGGAGCCGTACAGGCCGTAATTCATACTGGTCCTCTCACACACATATATTCTCCTTTCACATTCATACATTTTCACTCTCATATACTGTACATACAGTATATATTTACACTCACACATTTATACATTTTGCTCTCGTGCACATTCATTCAATGTTTCCATTTAATATTATAAATCATATATGCATGTATGAAGACAATGTATGTATGCAAGAGAAGAATGCATGCATGTCTGAAGACAATATATGTATGCAAGAGAAGAATGCATGCATGTCTGAAGACAATATATGTATGCAAGAGAAGAATGTATGTATGTATGAGAAAGTATAGTGGAAACGGAAGGAGTATGGTTGAAACGGAAGGCAGGTCATTATCGCGCTGTGATTGGCTCAGAAAGTCGAGCGGGGCGGGCTCATGTTCAGAACTTCTGATTCAAATCAACATGATGGAGGGAGATGAATCCGTTTATCTTCGGACCATTTGTTTTTCTTTATTAAACAAGTAAACGGAAGAGTGTCTGCGAGGCGTTTTTGCTTTTTGTTTTTTACCTTACTAAATGGTCTAATGGTCATTGGAGCGAGGGGCGGGGCAAAACTCACGGAAGTAATTTCAAAACAAAACTCCGCCGTCTCTCGAGTTTGTTTTTTCAAATCAGCAGCTCTTCATTTTTTTTCCTGCTATATTTGACGAGTGATACAAATATGTTTTACTACAAGTTCTTAATAAAACTGACATTGTTGGACTTGGTACTAGTTGACTGCTACCAGAAAGGAACAAACTAGCGGCTGAGAAATAATCATATCTTAAAAGACAGCAGCATCATAAGAGGCCAACCAGCAGTGGCGGACTGGCCATCGGGACGATCGGGAAGAATCCCGATGGGCCGGTCGGACAATTTACTAGCACCCCCCCTACTGTCTTAAACCTTTCCTTAGAATATTCTATGAATTGTCAGGTGTCCTTGGGTGCTTTGAAAGGCGCCTCTAAATAGAATGAATTATTATTATCATTATTATTATCTGAAACGATGTAATAACTTTAAAAACTCTCTCTCTCTCAACCCAACCCTGAGTATAGTAGGCATACTATGGAGGGTCTTTGACAGAGGATTACTCAAAAAGTACACAGTAAAAGCACTTTATTTCTGGTAGCAGTCAACTAGTACTGAGTCCAACAGTGTCAGTTTTATTAAGAACTTGTGGTAAAAAATATTTGTATCACTCATCAAAGGAAAAAAAATGAAGAGCTGCTGATTTAAAAAAAAAAAACTCGAGAGGCGGCTGAGTGACCGGAGTGCAGAACCGCTGTATAGTTTAAATCTCCTAACAATATTGTCCATTTTAGACATAGGCTTATTATATTTACAGCCCTTAATAACATTCATTTTCTGGGCTCAATGTGTGTCTTGGCCGTTTTCGTTGTGATCGCTAAATTCACCTCGTTTCCCCTTGTTCATAATATTATCACAGTTCCAAGCAAACGAGTGATTTTGTTTAGAAATCACATCCGTGAGTTTGGCCCCGCCCCTCGCTCCAATGACCATTAGACCAGCGTTTCTCAAAGTGTGGGGCGCACCCCACTGGTGGGGCGCAGAGATGTGATAGGTGGGTCGCGAAATACAAAATAAATAAAACAATTGAAAACAAAATTTAAATTAAAAAAAAAATTATTTTTTCACACTGGTGGAATATCAAAACAACGGCTCGCCCGGGGTGCAAAACGCATCAATGAAAGCGACCCTCTACCACACAAAACAACACCTGTAAATAACCCAATTTGTGTTCTTTGAAATTGAAAAGGATATTGCATTGTGTTTGTTACTTTCGTTGCAGTTGTATGTCTTAAGTGTAATTTGGCATGCTTTTATTTTGAAGGAGAGTTTACGCTGTTGACAGTTGTTGTTGCTATGGAAACAAGAAACGTTTCACAGCGGGCAGAACTTGTCATAAAGTCCGCGATAATAAAGCCCACCCATTTAGAGGCAAGATATGATTGGTCAATTGTACTGTCATTTGACATTACTCTCTCTTCAGTTCAGTCTATGCTTCAGTTACTATAGCTGGCCCACTGTGAATTCATAGCTGGACGTCCAATCAGCTCCTGTCTTCACCTCGCAGAGACGAGCTTCTTTCATTTAACCCTTCACATTCAAAGGATTTATTTCTTTGGAAATGTTATTTTAAATACAATTTAATCAAGTTATTATTTGTAAAACTAATGACAAATATTACTAAAAACATATTTAAAAAATATATAGAAAAATATAATTGTTTTTAATGTTTTTAAATATTATTTTGTAGAATATCTTAGGCCCTCAGAGACAGGCTCGCCACTGGTAAAAATCTCTCATACACACATGTGAAACGCTCTCACAGACACACACAACAGCGTTGCAGTCGGAAAGAAAAGCAATGTGGAGCGAGAGAGCGAGAGAGCAAGAGAGAGAGCACACCTTTATCTATTTAATAAAGTTGTAAAAAATAAAGTAAGAAATCATTCCAATGTGTACTATAGGACAGTAAAAAGTTTAAAAGGGGAGGGATTAGTCAAATATGCATAAATAAAAAGAAAGAATGCTAACTAGGTAACATAAGATAAGAATAAACAAGTTTAAATGATTTATTGTGATCGTATTCTAAAGATGTTTGGATTATTGAAAAGTATACAGCTCCGTTTCATCTGAGTGTTGAGAGCTGTATCCATCAATTCATGTTGGGCTCAAAGTAGGGCTGCTCGATTATGGCAAAAATCATAATCTCGATTATTTGGGTCAATAATTGATATCACGATTATTAAAAACGATTAACCATTTACTTTGAAAAACATCAATTTATTGAAGAAAATAATTTGAAAAGTATGTTTTTAACAGTTGATTACCCTGAACTTTAAGTATAATTCAACTGAAAACCCTATTTAAAAAATAAATAAAATCGTTTTATTTCGATTATGTTGTTTTCATAATCGTTGCAAGCCAAAATCGTAATTGCGATTAAAATACGATTAATTGAGCAGCCCTAGCTCAAAGTGCACCAGATTGATGCATTTAACTTCAACATTTAAAAAAAATCTTCCTGGGGGTGCATGCCCGCGGACCCTAGACTAGAGGATGCAGGGACGTGCACAGACATTTGGAGGGGCTATTGCTCTAAACTAGAAAAAGGGCAGCCCCCCGACCCCCTGAAAACGTAAGAACTTTTTATTAAAAAAATGAAAACATGGGGTTTGCGGTCCATATCTCATTAACATATCTAATGTTAGTAACTATTAAAGATAAAATGCGGACTATTCTGTTTTAATGTAGTTTGACCGTTGTAACTGCTGTGCCTTAAATAAAATCACTAATTGATTAAACCTGTTCAATACGCATTATTCTTATTCTTATTATTCATTATGAGCACAGTAACGTTAAGGTATCTAATTACTTATTTATTTAGTATTCCATAACTTAATAACAGAGATGGTCAAACTAAAGTAGAGACATGGCAGAAATCCTACAATGAAGCGGGACAGTGAAGTGTTCTCCCGTATGTGAGAGAGGGCGATCAAGAAAAGAGAGAGAGGGAGTTTACCGAGCAGATGAAAAGACACAGAAAGACAGAAACACAATAACAAGTAGCCTATATTTAGGTGGGTTTTTTTGTAAATAGGCGACGGTGTCAAAAGGAAGTAAAAGTCCCTGGTTTGTCCCCTATACTCTAACTGCCATGAGAAAACTCAAAATCAATTTAAGCATATGTAAAAACGGGAACATTTCCGGGGACAGATTGACCCGAGGATTGTCCACCAAAGCCAGGCAGGCACATGATCACCATAGCCATGAGGCCGGACCGGACTCCGAGGGCTTTCCTTTGCTTTCAGCTGTCAGATTGTAAACAAAGTCACGTGACTTGGGGAAGATGACAGCGCTGACAAGGTGTGTTTTATCGCAGCGAGACTCTACAATACTAATTGTGGGCTTAAATCATGTTTATTCGGCCACAACAGAAAAAAAAGACTTTCGCTCTCTCCAGAGGGGCAGGTCAGCCAAAAAGTTCAAAAGGGCCGTTGCCCGGGCAACATTAGCCCGTACCTGTGCACGTCCCCTAGAGGATGTGACGTCCACCACCAAATAAAGCAGGTTAAAATAATTAAATTGCATACATTTTCTTTTAGTAAACACTGAAAACGGGTCCCACAGACCCAAACAGCACACAAAGGTTAAAGGTAGCATATAATAATGTTAAAATGTGCTAAATATATACACTGCAAAAAAACATAAAAGAGGAGTAAAAGTAGCTCACGACTTGTTTTATTTTTTGAAAGTAGCTCTCATCCTAAAAAAGGTTGGAGACCCTGTTATAGAACGATACATTGGACAATTTTAAGCTTGGCCTACCATTTTATCGGAGCGATGAGGAACAGGTGGGGCTTGAAAAGGCCCACCTGTTCAAAGTGGGGAATGACAGAAACAGTTTGAGAACCACTGCATTAGACCATTTAGTAAGGTAAAAAAACAAAAAGCAAAAACGCCTCTCAGACGCTCTTCGTTTACTTGTTTAATAAAGAAAAACAAATGGTCCGAAGATACACGGATTCATCTAACCCTAACCCTCTCCCTTCATCGTGTTGATTTGAATCAGAAGTTCTGAACATGAGCCCGCCCCGCTCGACCTTCTGAGCCAATCACAGCGCGATAATGACCTGCCTTCCGTTTCAACCATACTCCTTCCGTTTCCACTATACTTTCTCTCATACATACATACATTCTTCTCTTGCATACATATATTGTCTTCAGACATGCATATATTTATAATATTAAATGGAAACATTGAATGAATGTGCATGAGAGCAAAATGTATAAATAGTGACAATATATTAATGTGTGCATTGAAATATGATAATATGAGAGCAAAATGTATGAATGTGTGAGTGTAAATATATACTGTATGTACAGTATATGAGAGTGAAAATATATGTATGTGAAAGGAGAATGTATGTGTGTGAGAGTGAAAATAATTATATGTGAACAGGAGAATGTATGTGTGTGAGAGTGCCAATATATGTATGTACAAGGCGAATGTATGTGTGTGAGAGTGAAAATATCTGTATGTGAAGGAGAAGTATGTGTTGTGAGAGTGAAACTATATGTAGTAAAAGGAGACTGTATGTGTGTGAGAGGACCCTCATAAGATAATTTCTTGTGCGCACGAGATAATTTCTTATGGTTAGACACATCGAACTGCCCGATTATTACGCCATATTATTAGTTTTATGAAGATGGTGTTTTTTGTTTTTTTTCTCTCTATGAACCTTCCAGGGCTCCGTAGAAATGGGCCAATCGGCATAATGACTACTTTTACGTAAATCACATTCGAATGCAGGACTTTTATTTCCACACTCTGTTACTTATACTTTTACTTAAGTACAAGTTCTGAGTACTTCTTCCACCTCTGGTGCAGATCAACTGTAGCTGCTGAGTAATGGAAGGTAGCATTAGTAAGACCAGAGGTGTTAAGCGAGTGTGACATCATTCCTATTCTGCTCATTTTCAGGTTCATATTCATATTTGTTGTCTCTACTGGGACATGTCTCCATGCTTTAATGTTCAAAAAGCTCTTTTTTTCATACTGCCTGTGCTGCAGCACCTCCTTTCACCCAGTTGAAGCACTGGCCAATAGAGGCGTGAGTGTAACATAGTGATGTCACCATCTTAAGGAAGTAAACAAAGGAGTCCAATGGAAGTTTTTTTGTTGACATAAGAGGCTAGGGATTGAACCAATGACCCCCCCCCCCCCCCCCCCCCCCCCCCCCCCCCAACTGGTGGACGACCATTTACCCACTAACCCTAGTCACCACCTGAACTACAGATACCCCCAACTAAATTACAGACTTATTGATAAAGAAGGGACATGTCCCTTGTTGGTTTTATAGTAACTTTATAGTTTCCTTCTTTTACATTACAATAAATTATATTTAATGCCTAAATCCAAAGCAACTATATATACTGCAATAATGCAGACATGCCTACAGGAGCACTTTGGAGTTGAACTTTTTTTATTGTGAAAAGTAATCAACTAATTTTCAAAAATATTGAATGCCCATTTAGGGTTAAGTAATTGTGTAGTATAGGCCTACACCCCTAACTAGAGGTAACGTACCCCCATGAGGTCAAACTCAAATCAGAGATTGCGTCACCAATGGCAGGTGGCAGCTGGGCACAGCCTCTCTTTGGCCCTCTCTCTTGAATTCTAAGAAACTAGTGCATGCTGTTGGCTCTTGCACTGTAGGTCCCATACTGAATCTGTGTGGGTGTCAGACAACAAAGGGAAGGAAAGTCAAAAGAACAGCATGAGTTTGTAACTGCCACCCAAGACAGAATGAAAAAGCCACCTGTGTGCTGGAACAGAGAGAGGGAGGAGAGGAGTGCAGGGACTAAAAGAGCAGGAAGAATTATTCATTATCCTGAGGCTCAGGGAGTTTTATTCTACTCCTTCAGGCTCCTTTGACTACTCTGTTTACTGCTTTTTTGGTACAGATGAAAAATGAGAGCCACAGAAGTCCCTATACAGCTGTTCACAGTGTGTTGAACTTCAGATGTGTCATTGCACAAAAAATACCTTAATAACTTTTCATAACTTCCAGACTTCTTATGCCTTTAAGGACTGAAAGTCAGGGACCATAGTGTTAAAAGTACTTTTTATAGGGACACAAATAAGCTTTAAAGAAGAAAGATAATGTATTAATAAAACAAAGTGTCTCTTGTAACTGAAATTCAACTGCTAAAGATTATATCTGGAAAGATGTTGATGAAATGAAAATACTAAATAAAATAATAACCTTGAAAATATCATTTTGTTTATGTTACTGAGGGAAACCACATGAAAGAGGCTTGTTGATTTGATTGCACAGACACGGATGGTTCAAATAAAAAGTAAAATGTATGACTGGAACATCCTGGTTAGAGAAAACCAGCCAAAAGTCAGTAATAATGTGCAGCGAGGCAGTCATTAATAGAAGAAGAACACCAACAGGGTGAGCAGGAGCTTGCATCACCATGAAGGTGTTCTTTTCTCTATCCCGCTTATTACAGGGATACATACTAAATAAACCAACAACTTGACTCACAATATTGATTACAAATTATCCTATTGCCTCCACTAAGAAAATAATAGTCTGCTCCACTGCGTACCAAAGGCAGGAACTGCAGAAACAGCACCGTAACTTCAAATGACGGCAGCACTGATGGAGGTTTTCTGGAACTGTCCAATCAGTTCTCTAGCCTCATCTCAATACCCCTCCTCGACTCTTCCTTTCCCTCACTCGCGTCCCTTCCTTGCGTCTTAGCTCCGCCTCCATAAGATACGAGCGAGAGACACGAGAGGAGTCCTCAGGTATTAATTGGGATGTCCTCGTTCACTCAAACGTCACTCTTAAACGACGTCTGTTAATGATGACATGTGCACAGCTGTATCCCCTCTCATCGGGCTTAACTGAGTAACCCTTTAGAACCGGCCCATTTGTTGTTAATATTTATTTAAATGAATGAATCTTTCTCTTGTTAGTCAACGAATTCAATGTATGATGGTCGGTCCCTGCTTTTGTGTTCCGTTTTGGTGTAAAATGTAGCCTACATTTAAATAAATATATAATTATAATAATGTGAAAGCCTTTACTCTGAAAATGTGTGTCCTGTAGATCCCACATTCACCACAAACCCACATTCAGGACTGTGAATTTTAAATAATTTAACTCCTGAATATCTCAACACAAAACAATACAAATAATTGTTATTTATCAAGATCTAGCCATTTATGAAATAGCTTTCTTAATAGCTATGTTTTAGTGACGTTCAAGATCATTAAACAGGTTCAGGTTCAGGTTCAGGTTCAGGTTATTTATTTGTACCCGTAGGTAGATTCTGTTTGCAGAGAAAAAGACAAGGGTTCCATCCTGACACTAAAAATAAACACAAACAACAGACACATCTCTAATAAAGGACTAGTAAAAGTACAAGTACAAGTACATGACTTAAATTGTTAGTATAACCTTAAGAAATGAATTGCACATAATAATTCCCACGGAGCTGGTGAGCACTATACATTTATGTGACGCTTTTTCACTCATCTTCCAGTTGTCGGTTTTCCTCTGTTGAAATCGACCAGCTGTGAAGGTGGGGGCGGGGCTTTTATACGCGAGTAGTGAAAACACTTCTGCGTAGTCTGCTCGCGTCTATCCTCCCTTTCGTCTCCTCCGTGTGCATTTCAGCTATTGGGACATCCTTAAAAATGGGCGTGTCTTGATGGATTTCCGGGTCAAGTCCCGGAGGAGGAGGGGAAGAGAGGAGTCGAGGAGGGGTATTGGGATGAGGCTACTGTTTATTTTCCATTAACCAGTCTTTAGACACTGCAGGAGCCCATATGATCTGTTAGTGTTTACTTCCTGTCTGTCTTCTTCTGCTGTTCCCTTTAGTGTTTACTTCCTGTCTGTCTTCTTCTGCTGTTCCCTTTAGTGTTTACTTCCTGTATGTCTTCTTCTGCTGTTCCCTTAGTGTTTACTTCCTGTCTGTCTTCTTCTGCTGCTGTTCCTGTTAGTGTTTACTTCCTGTCTGTCTTATTATGCTGTTCCCATTAGTGTTTACTTCCTGTCTGTCTTCTTCTGCTGTTCCCTTTAGTGTTTACTTCCTGTCTGTCTTCTTCTGCTGCTGTTCCTGTTAGTGTTTACTTACGGTCTGTCTTCTTCTGCTGTTCCTGTTAGTGTTACTTCCTGTCTGTCTTCTTTCTGCTTGTTCCCTTTAGTGTTTTACTTCCTGTCTGTCTTCTTCTGCTGTTCCCTTTAGTGTTTACTTCCTGTCTGTCCTTCTTCTGCTGTTCCTGTTAGTGTTTTTACTTCCTGTCTGTCTTCTTCTGCTGTTCCCTTTAGTGTTTACTTCCTGCCTGTCTTCTTCTGCTGCTGTTCCTGTTAGTGTTTTAGCCTGTCCTGTCTGTCTTCTTCTGCTGCTGTTCCTGTTAGTGTTTACGTCCTGTCTGTCTTCTTCTGCTGTTCCCTTGAGTGTTTATACTTCCTGTCTCTCTTCTTCTGCTGTTCCTTGAGTGTTTACTTCCTGTCTGTCTTCTTCTACTGTTCCCTTTAGTGTGTACTTCCTGTCTGTCTTCTTCTGCTGTTCCCTTTAGTGTTTACTTTCTGTCTGTCTTCTTCTGCTGCTGTTCCTGTTAGTGTTTTACTTCCTGTCTGTCTTCTTATGCTGTTCCCATTAGTGTTTACTTCCTGTCTGTCTTCTTCTGCTGTTCCCTTAGTGTTTACTTCCTGCCTGTCTTCTTCTGCTGCTGTTACTGTTAGTGTTTACTTCCTGTCTGTCTTCTTCTGCTGTTCCTGTTAGTGTTTACTTCCTGTCTGACTTCTTCTGCTGTTCCCTTTAGTGTTTACTTCCTGTCTGTCTTCTTCTGCTGTTCCCTTTAGTGTTTACTTCCTGTCTGTCTTCCTGCTCTTCTGACTGCTGTCCTGTTAGTGTTTAATTCCTGTCTGTCTTCTTCTTGCTGTTCCCTTTAGTGTTTACTTCCTGCCTGTCTTCTTCTGCTGATGTTTCCTGTTAGTGTTTACTTCCTGTCTGTCTTCTTCTGCTGTCCCTTGAGTGTTTACTTCCTGTCTGTCTTCTTCTTGCTGCTGTTCCCATTAGTGTTTACTTCCTGTCTGTCTTCTTCTGCTGTTCCCCATTAGTGTTTACTTCCGTCTCTCTTCTTCTGCTGTTCCCATTAGTTGTTTACTTCCTGTCTCTCTTCTTCTGCTGTTCCCTGAGTGTTTACCTTCCTGTCTCTCTTCTTCTGCTGTTCCTTTTAATGTGTACTCCTGTCTGTCTTCTTCTGCTGTTCGCCTTTAGTGTTTACTTCCCTGTCTCTCTTCTTCTGCTGTTCCCTTCTGAGTGTTTACTTCCTGTTTGTCTTCTTCTGCTGTTCCCAATTAGTGTTTACTTCCTGTCTCTCTTCTTCTGCTGTTCCCTTTAGTGTTTACTTCCTGTCCGTCTTCTTCTTGCTGTTCCCTTTAGTGTTTACTTCCTGTCTGTCTTCTTCTGCTGCTGCTTCCTGATAGTGTTTACTTCCTGTCTGTCTTCTTCTGCTGTTCCCATTAGTGTTTACTTTCCTGTCTCTCTTCTTCTGCTGTTCCCTTGAGTGTTTTACTTCCTGTCTGGCTTCTTCTGCTGTTCCAATTAATGTTTACTTCCTGTCTCTTCTTCTGCTGTTCCCTTTAGTGTTTACTTCCTGTATGTCTTCTTCTGCTGTTCCCTTTAGTGTTTACTTCCTGTCTGTCTTCTTCTGCTGTTCCCTTTAGTGTTTACTTCCTGTCTGTCTTCTTCTGCTGCTGTTCCTGTTAGTGTTTACTTCCTGTCTGTCTTCTTATGCTGTTCCCATTAGTGTTTACTTCCTGTCTCTCTTCTTATGCGGTTCCCGTGAGTGTTTACTTCCTGTCTGTCTTCTTCTGCTGTTCCCTTTAGTGTTTACTTCCTGTCTGTCTTCTTCTGCTGCTGTTCCTGTTAGTGTTTACTTCCTGTCTGTCTTCTTTCTGCTGGTTCCCTTTAGTGTTACTTCTGTCCTGTCTTCTCTTCTGCTGTTCCCTTTAGTGTTTACTTCCTGTCTGTCTTCTTCTGCTGTTCCTGTTAGTGTTTACTTCCTGCCTGTCTTCTTCTGCTGCTGTTCCTGTTAGTGTTTACTTCCTGTCTGTCTTCTTCTGCTGCTGTTCCTGTTAGTGTTTACGTCCTGTCTGTCTTCTTCTGCTGTTCTCTTTAGTGTTTACTTCCTGTCTGTCTTCTTCTGCTGTTTCCCATTAGTGTTTACTTCCTGTCTCTCTTCTTCTGCTGTTCCCTTTAATGTTTACTTCCTGTCTGTCTTCTTCTGCTGTTCCCTTTAGTGTTTACTTCCTGTCTGTCTTCTTCTACTGTTCCCTTTAGTGTGTACTTCCTGTCTGTCTTCTTCTGCTGTTCCCTTTAGTGTTTACTTTCTGTCTGTCCTTCTTCTGCTGCTGTTCCTGTTAGTGTTTAACTTCCTGTCTGTCTTCTTATGCTGTTCCCATTAGTGTTTACTTCCTGTCTGTCTTCTTCTGCTGTTCCCTTTAGTGTTTACTTCCTGTCTGTCTTCTTCTGCTGCTGTTACTGTTAGTGTTTACTTCCTGTCTGTCTTCTTCTGCTGTTCCTGTTAGTGTTTACTTCCTGTCTGACTTCTTCTGCTGTTCCCTTTAGTATTTACTTCCTGTCTGTCTTCTTCTGCTGCTGTTCCCTTTAGTGTTTACTTCCTGTCTGTCTTCTTCTGCTGCTGTTCTGTTAGTGTTTACTTCCTGTCTGTCTTCCTTCTGCTGTTCCCTTTAGTGTTTACTTCCTGCCTGTCTTCTTTCTTGCTGCTGTTCCTGTTAGTGATTTACTTCTGTCTGTCTTCTTCTGCTGTTCCCTTGAGTGTTTACTTCCCTGTCTGTCTTTTCTTCTGCTGCTGTTCCCATTAGTGTTTACTTCATGTCTGTCTTCTTCTGCTGTTCCCATTAGTGTTTACTTCCTGTCTCTCTTCTTCTGCTGTTCCCATTAGTGTTTTACTTCCTGTCTCTCTTCTTTTCTGCTGTTCCTTGAGTGTTACTTCCTGTCTGTCTTCTTCCTGCTGTTCCCATTAGTGTTTACTTCCTGTCTCTCTTCTTCTGCTGTTCCTTTTAATGTGTACTTCCTGTCTGTCTGCTTCTGCTGTTCCCTTTAGTGTTTACTTCCTGTCTGTCGTCTTCTTCTGCTGTTCCCTTTAGTGTTTACTACTTCCTGTCTGTCTTCTTCTGCTGCTGTTCCTGATAGTGTTTACTTCCTGTCTGTCTTCTTCTGCTGTTTCCCATTAGTGTTTACTTTCTGTCTCTCTTCTTCTTGCTGTTCCCTTGAGTGTTTACTTCCTGTCTGGCTTCTTTCTGCTGTTCCAATTAATGTTTACTTCCTGTCTCTTCTTCTGCTGTTCCCTTTAGTGTTTACTTCTGTATGTCTTCTTCTGCTGTTCCCTTTAGTGTTTAACTTCCTGTCTGTCTTCTTCTGCTGCTGTTCCTGTTAGTGTTTACTTCCTGTCTGTCTTCTTATGCTGTTCCCATTAGTGTTTACTTCCTGTCTGTCTTCTTCTGCTGTACCCGTTAGTGTTTAACTTCCTGTCTGTTTTCTTCTGGCTGTTCCCTTTAGTGTTTACTTCCTCTCTGTCTTCTTCTGCTGTTCCCGTTAGTGTTTACTCCTTTTTCAGCAACAATTCACAACCTCTGGACCGTCCAAATTGACTGATCAGAATCTAAGTAGTATTCAACTAATCCCTGTAATAAGTCAACTTTAAAACACTGCAGTGAGTATCCAGGTTTTATTACTAATCGCTAGTAGTATAGAAAAAACGTCATATCACAAGAAAACAAAAAACTGATAGTTTAAATAAGAAGACTGGGACAAGAATACAGCCTTTTTTTCAGTGGAAGCAAATTAATCCACAACTGACGGAAGCAATCAGATTATATCTTTGAGTTAAGGCATACGAGAGGATTGCATCAGCGGCTACAATTTATAAGAAGTAATGAGTACGCTGACATTACATTTTGAATGTAGTATCCCCCATCTCCGGTTTTCCAGGCAGTCAATGCATAAGATATTTGTGCTTGGGTTTCTTGAGCTAAAAGTACAAAGCACTAAAACAAACAACCAATCACCATAATAGCTCCAAATGTAACTATTTTCGGTTCCCCAGTCTGGCACTGTAGTCTGTGTGATCACTCAGTGATTCTAGGATGGGCGAAAATGCTTGGTATTCTACACCATTCTGAACAACTCTTTCCATTAAGTAAAAAAAAAACAGTTGGACAAACAGATGCATTTGGCCCAGTGCAGTTACATTAATTACATCTATTATATTCTATTTTACTTTATTTATGTACTATTTTATCTGTGTTATTGTGTTGCTCTGTTGGAGGAGCCTGTGACCTAAGATGTTCATTGTCATAACTACACTGTAGCTATGCACACATGACAATAAAAGCCTTGAAACTGAATGTGTATACTGTGATTATGGTAGCTATGGTGTGTGGAGTGATGTATTAGGAGCAGAATCACCAAACATGAAGAAAACAAATGCAGCTCCTGATTCCGTTTAGTGACTCCCGGCATGGGTATCAGGAGAGGTTGCCTGTGCCACAGTCACTCACACATGGCAGGCAGCAGCCACTGAGTCGTGTGGTCTCCAGTTAAGCTGTTTAACAACTAACAGGCAGACTGGAGCTCCATAATGCAGTCCCAAAGGGCCTCTAACCCGTGCACAGGAATACCTCGAAGAGATGCAGCTGCTGATGTGCAGTGGTACACATCCACTAACCAGGGAGATGGGAGCAGATGTATCATTGTGTAGCATTACATATCAAGGGCTGCATTGCAGACTGAGCACTTCAGAGCAGAGAATTATCCAATAATGCTATTAATAGGTCAGTGTCCAGTCAGCAAAACGGACTCACAGGAACATATCTATAAACCAGTCACACAAACAGTCCCACATGCTCATAAATAGTTGGAAACGGCGCAGGGATCAATACACAGGATGACTCAGATTGCACAGAGCATGGCAGCTACAGCCCAAAAACAGCCATAATGCCCCCCAACCACATTTAGCCTCTGAGATGTAATACTCCAGCTCTCCATCCACTAGCATTGCTGCAGAGAGCAAGCCAAGGACAGAGGCTGAATGTGCCGTGTCACTTTAGGCAAAAAAAAACTGGACCATTACCACCAGCCCAGCACCAGAGAAATACTCAGAAAATAACACGGCTTTCAATGTTCACATTTCTTCAGGTCGATCGTAAAAAACTTTAAAGGGGGCTCCTTTCTGCTTTTGTCCCTCTCCTGTATTGTGTTTATACCGGTTTTTGTCCAAGTAAATGTGTCTGCAAAGGACAAAATTCCATGTGCTTCTCTCCCACACTCCCCCCCCCCCCCCCCCCTCCCTGCCTGAAACGCTTCCATTTTACTCCTTTGTTTACTTCCATAACATAGTGACACCACTACGTAACACTTGTACTTCTATTGGTAGCGCCTCAAACCACTTTGTACGAGATATGCTAAGGGAGGGGACAAAGTTGAATAATATTCAGTAGTGTAATAATACACAGCTAAAATTCCACATATTTCACCAATAAATAGTAACTGGCATTTTCTCCAGACATCTCTGTTCAAGTCAGAGATGTCTGGCATGAACAGAAAGGCAGCGGTTCATTATCACTCCCGTCACTTTCAGGCTACAGTGCCTCAAAAGTCTTCTGCACACCAGATGAACCGACCGATGGACCTTTGTTCACGTTGTGATGTGTGCAGTCAGACATCTTATATCAGATCATCTGGATTATCAAGCGCCAAATGGGAAGTCTTTTGTGAAAATTGTGGGAAAGAGAGTTGATGATACTTGATAACGAGGTGCCAGTGAGTCGCAATATGATGCGTTCAAGTTCTTTTCAGTAAAAATGTATATTGGACGAAGGTAGATTATACGTTCACAAAAAAACTTGTGAATTTAGATGTTTTCACAGAAATATAAAATAGGCATTAGAGTTGGAAGTATGCCCTGTGTTACTTTCTAACACTAGTTCTAAGCAGCAAGTTGAACTACAGAAGTGTTTTGATTTGTGAATGAAGCTTTTTTGTTGGATAATGTGAAGCTAGTGTACTGCCAACCAAAGACACATGTGAATAATACTAACCACCAATCAAACACAAATCAGTTACTGCCCAACATTAGGCTAAATAAGATCAAAAATGAGTCAAATTAAAAAGGCAATGGCAATTCAGTTTACAACAACAGGCGAATGGCTGATATCTCTAAATACTACAATATCCAGGGATACTCAGTTGCTAGTCCTAAAGGCAAATGAGAGCTGATCAAACACTCACCGCCCAAAAAAAAGCTTCAGACCCATTGCATAAATCGGGGCTTTTATAGTCAATTAGTGTTTGTCAATATCACACAAACTGAAAACTACCAAGAAACATTAAAGGGCTCTCCAGCTAGTCAGTATGACACTTCCATAAAGTTGGAGGATTGAAAGAAAGAGTGGTCAATATTAGCATGACCACTTTTATCATTTGTCTCTAGGATGGGTTGGGTCAATCACCATAAACACTGAATCCTGTTTTCCCATAATGCAACTCCATAGTGTCTTGACAAATCCTTACAACACCAGCTCACTGCTAGACAAGTGTTCTCAAAGCCAATGTAAAAGAATCCTTATGAAATCATCAGGGTTTGTTCTCAGATTGTATAAAGCACCTCCAGAACCACAGAAGATATTATACATGTGTTGAAAATACATTAATTGTGGCTTAAGATTGATATCAAAATACATACACAACTGCAACGAGGACTTCCTGTTCTCTTTGTATAGAAAATATACACACACACACACACACACACACACACACACACACACACACACACACACACACACACACACACACACACACACACACACAGTGTACTCTGATAGCGATTGAAAGGCATTTATTTGTCTGTTGTGTGCAAATGAAGGTACATCAAGAGGTTTTTGAAGGTCAATCCAAACCATCTTTTGGAATGCCTTGCAAATGTTTGATACACTTTTAGATTCATTCTAACAGCACAACATTTAAAAAAACACAAGTCCTCTGAGAGAAATGCTTGTTAGGATGTATAATCTTCAGAAACAGACAATCTAACTCAATTTAGTCAATTTGTGAAGAGATACAATAGAAGCATTATAGCAGTGTTATTGTTAATATAAAACAATCTGCAACACAGCCATTATATGAGAGGAGGATGTCACTCAACACGTCTAAGAACCTGTTATAATGGCTCACAATGCAACCTTTACACACACACATACATGCACAACACCATGTCTCAGTGTTTGGCAGGTGCAGCCTGTGAGTGGCAAACAGAAAAACAGCCTAACACAAGCACATACAGTGGAGCTAACACAGCTAGCAGGTAGCATGCACACAATACTAGCCTGCAATGCGTGACACCACATGAATCAATCACACGTACTGATCATGAAGGCAGAATGATCTCCCGCAACACCGCTCACAAACAAAGATCTGGGCAAGGACACACTCTTCCACATCCATTGTCTCGGTAGAAACACAGACAGGTCGATACAAAAGACGGATGGGAGGATGGATTCAGAGGGATGGATGGAGATGGATGGAAGGATGCAAGGGTAGATAGCTCACCGGTTTGCCTTCTTCCTTTTCTCCACCTCTTTCAGCACATTATCCAGGCTAAGTGTCGGCGTGGGTGTATGTGTGTGTGTGTGTGTGTGCGTGTATGTGCGATGGGCCGGCAAGGATATACTCTGCTACATCCCCTCCTCTTCCTCTCTCTCTGACGATCCCTCCCTCTTTTCTCTCTCCTCCCTGGGCTTTATTTCATTATTTATTTCCCCCCCCCTCTCTCTCTCCTCACAGCTGATTGAGTTGCCTTGCTTTTGTGAAGGCTGTTTTATTCTCTCTCTGTCTGTCTCTCCCTTCCTTGACGTGTTATGCCTGATGAAGACAAAAAATAGAAGGGAAGAAGAAAAAAAACCGGAGTGCCTGCCTTGTGTATTAAGAGCTGATATCTGCACAGCACAATGCCCCCCCCTCTCCCTCTCTCTGTCTCTCACTTTCACAGTGTCCCTCGCCCGCCTCTGAGGGTGATGCAGCAGCACTGTAGGCTCCTCCCTGGAGAGACAGCGGTGCCACACAGCTGAGAGAAAGAGAGGGGGATGCTGGGTAAAAATTGGGGGCAGTGGGAGGGGGAAGTGAAGGGTGGGGCCGAGGGTGGATGGGCGGTGCTTGGTGGTGGTGGTTGGGGGGGGAACCCGGTGCAAGGCAGGGCAACCTGCTCTGAGCGCATCATCCGGGATTTCAAAACCCTCCATCGCTCTCCCTCTATCCACACAGAGGGGGATCTGTTCACTCAAACACACGCACAGACACAGACACACACAGACACACACACACACATATATACACACACACAGTCATATACACTTCAAGGCTAAGGAAAAAGCAAGCTGCTTTCAGGGGGACTCTTGTCTATTGTTGTCAGCTCCACCTTTTGATGGAGTCTTTAGGGCACAGTTTGTTAGTTTAAAAACGTATTTTATGTTTACGTAGATTGCTGTAATTATTTTACTTTGCATCACATTTAGAGTGGCCTGGGATGTTTGAAAAGATCAAATTGGCACACATGTCAAAACTACCTAGAATGATTAGTCAACAAAACAAACAAAATGGACTATATGATGTTGCCAGCCTCTTAAATATGGAAATGTCCTGCTTTTCTGTTTTATATCATAAAGAAGGAATTTGATGTAATAACAAATGTATATATTTTAGTTTTTGACTGATGAAACAAGAAATGTAAGTCACAAAGGTGGTGTGTATACTGTACCTATGTATGTTCTGACGTTTCATAGAGAAAACAAAAATCAATATATCTAGAAAACAATGACAGACCAATTGATGAGAGAAATTGTGTAATTTACCCCAAATTTCGCAACGGCCCAAAATACTTCCATTAGGAGAAACGCACTGCACTTTGAAAAACCATGCAATTATATAACCCCAAATGTGCCAAAACACATGCATATACACCAGTATACGAGCCGTGACTTTTATACCTAGGCCCTCTGACCCCCACCTTCCCTAAAAAAAAAAGAGTTATTACGTCACAGTGTATACTTCAGCGGAATATCAAAACAACGGCCCGGGTGCAAAACGCATCAATGACAGCGACCCTCGACCACACAAAACAACACCTGTCTACAACCCAATTTGTGTTCTTTGAAATTGAAAAGGATATTGCATTGTGTTCGTTACTTTCGTTGCAGTTGTATATGTCTTAAGTGTAATTTGGCTTGGCTTCCTATTTATGGACATGCTTTTATTTTGAAGGCGAGTTTACACTGTTGACAGGAAGTTGTTGTTGCTATGGAAACAACGTTGCGGAGAAAAGCTTCACAGCGGGCGGAACTTGTCATAAAGCCCGCGATAATAAAGCCCACCCATAGAGGGAAGATATGATTGGTCAATTGTACTGTCATTTGACATGACTCTCTCGTTGAGTTACTCTGTGAATTTACAGCAGGACCACCAATCAGCTCCTCTCTTCACAGTAACTCGCAGAGACGAGCTTCTTTCATTTAACCCTTCACATTCCAACAGAAACTGAATAGGCAGATTTGAAGGATGTATTTCTTTGGAAATGTTATTTTAAATACAATTAAATCAAATTATTTTTGGTAAAACTAGTGAAAAACATAACTAAAAAAATATATATATTTTTTTTTTATGTTTTTAAATATTATTTTGTAGAATATCTTAGGCCCTCAGAGAGGGCCTAGAGGGCCCTGACGGCTCGCCACTGATATACACCTACTTGACAACACATGTGCAGCATTCTGGAAACATTCACTAAAAGTTCAAGGTTCAAGGTTCTTTATTTATCTATTTTATGCGCTGCATACGCAAAAAAAGAATTAAAAAAACACTGCAAGAAGCTCAAAACCCAACGGAAACCAGGGGACAAGCGATGTACACATCTAGTATGATTGTAGACTTCTTGTAGGGATAAAAAAGTTGTCCGACTGTTACTGTTGGTGGAAAGTTACCTAAAAAGTAAGTCTGATATTATTGTAGATCTATAAGCTAGCTAGCGAAACCTAGCTATATAGCCGACGTACATAGTCATTGAAAAACCTACTGGCAAGTGTAAGTAGCTTTATATGACAAACATGGTACACAGCGCCAAAGGAAGTGATTAACTCAAATATTTATAAACCTTTAGATCTGAGGAAATCGCCAACAGAAACATCAAAAGCTGCCAATACCAGCAGCTGCCTGCAGATGAATGGCTTAATATTTGTATCATTATGTAAAACATTAACTTTGACCAGTGGTGTAAAGTAACTGAGTACATGTACTGAAGTACTGTACTTAAGTACAATTTTAGGGGACCTGTACTCTATTTGAGCATTTACATTTGTTGTTACTTTGAACTTCTACTTAACTACAAATGAGAGGTAAATGGTGTACTTTTACTCTACTACATGTATTTAATACTTGTAGTTACTTCACAGATGTGGATGAACGATGTGAAATCTAATCAAGTGTTGAATCAGACTTTAGTTCCACCTGGAGTTAATCCACCAGCTACCCTGCAGTATACAAAGTCATTCAAACTAGCTGCACCTTTACCAGCTTTGAGAACACTTTCATGATCAATCATTATAAAACATATCATATATATTATTCTGAAATGGACCAATCTGCACAACGACTACTTTTACTGTCGCTACTTTCACTATATTTTGATGAGAATACTTTTCTACTTTCACTTGAGGAACATTTTGAAGGCAGAACTTGTAAGAGAGTATTCCTGCTCTTTGGTAGTTCTACTATTACTTAAGTACACAATCTGAGTACTTATTCCACCTCTGACTTTGACTTATCGGGAATATCAATAACTATGAAGTACTCAACAGCAGCACCCTTTTCCAAACCACAGTCCTGTTACTTCAATGTTCACCAAAAGCTCAATGCAGCCACCATTGTAATAGAGTGGTAGCAGGTATCAATGGAGGAACATTTAAAGTCACACCAATAGAAAGCCAAGCGCTCTGAATGGCAAGATCCCAGTGAAAGAAATTCAAATTGTCTTTGTTTTGTTTTTAGGGATTTGAGTTGAAGTGACCCTGTGATGTTTCAATATATATTCACAAGGAATTGGCAACTGCATTTTGTATCAGGAGCCATCAGTACAGTTAGCCTTGAATCACAGTGTGCTCCTCTCTCCTCCATCCTCCTCTCTGAAAACAGCTCTATCCTTTCCTCCTCATGGTCATCAACAGCAAGCAGAAAGAGGTTTCAATTAAAAAAGAACACAACCTGAGGCCACAACTATTACTGTTACATGTACAATATAATACATCACCCACAGAGCACAGCAAGCACAGCTTTACACAGCACACAGACACTAACATGTGTGTGAGAGAGAGAGTGAGTGAGAGAGAGAGAGAGT